>NC_135235.1:148006907-148306907 GCF_051348905.1 Ranitomeya variabilis
AATATTACTGTCCCCTCTGGACCCTGCATCCACCACATTAACCCAGTGTGCCGTGATGGAGACGTAACGCCCCTGGCCATGCCTACTGGTCCATGCATCTGTTGTCAGGTGCACCTTTCTACTCACAGAATGCCTGAGCGCATGGACAATGCGGTCTTTTACATGCTGGTGGAGGGCTGGGATGGCTTTTCTCGAAAAGAAGTGTCGACTGGGTAGCTCGTAGCGTGGTACAGCGTAGTCCATCAGGGCTTTGAAAGCTTCGGTTTCAACTAACCGGTAGGGCATCATCTCTAACGAGATTAGTCTAGCAATGTGGGCGTTCAAACCCTGTGTACACGGATGCGAGGATGAGTACTTCCTTTTCCTAACTAGAGTCTCTTGTAGGGTGAGCTGGACTGGAGAGCTGCATACGGTGGAACTATTATATTGAAAGGAGAAACAGGAGCCTAGAGTACAAATATAACAAATACTTTATTTATAAGAAAGTTAAAATATGGAACAAGAGACTAAGCAAAAAATAAGCGTACCGCAGCAACACATGAAGGGGAACAAAAGAAAGGACAACTCTGCCTGTCCACCCCCAACACTGGATATAGCAAGCATAAAAAAGCACCAATAGGTGTTAGAAAATAGTGGGTGCTGATATGGTACATAGTACTAGGGGGATAGAAAGCACATAACACGTAGTGTGGAAAGCTGCTATGTGACTATACAATACATGGTCACAGGGCCAGTGCCCTCTATATTTGCGTACAAAAACCCGACACACAGCAACGATGAACAGATGTAATATGCTTACCACGGTGAGGGGAGATGGACAGGAGAGGGTCCCGCCGGTGGAGGAGCCCCAACGCACGTTTCGCAGCGCTCGGACGCTGCTTTTTCAAGGGGATGTAGTGTACAAGAATGCAGGACCTGCCTTTAACCCCCCTAACCCCGATCACTTGACCGGCGGCCACCAATCATACTGGCACAGTCGGCGCATGCGCACTGCGGCGGAGCAGCGTCGCACAAGGACCTGGCGTCAAGCCAGATGCGCAGACCAGGAGAATAATCTCCGGGCCCACGCAGCAGGCCCGTGAGACACCCGTCCCAGCGCGGCAGCCGCCCGCACACAGGGCGACGCGCACGGCCACATGGGGGCCCACACAATAATAGGGGCGGTGAAAAAAGACCTCGTGTGGTATATACATCAAAGCCCACATTGCAGTTTAGAACAAAAAGTAATACATACAAGATTGTAAATATAACTGGGCATCAGAAGAAAGCTTATAATGGCAAGCCCATGCAGACATTGCTGACAATAGAATACAGTAAACGTCCATCTTCTTGTATTGATATACGTCTGCACCAAAAAAATAGAGAAACATTGCTGTTTTCTTTTATAGAGCTGATGTCCAGGGAGCCATACGGGAATTCATTGATGTGGTGAAATCAGCAGTCACACCAAGGTCAGATGACATAGGACGGAGAGGGAGGGGCCAAGGCAGGGCCCAAAGAAGGGTACTAATAATAAAAGAGAAAAGAATTTGAGAAAGTTAAAAACAATTAAAAACACCAACACAAACACCGCCGGAGGGAATGGAGAAGACCACTGATGGCAAAAAAGAAAAATAAGGGAGAGAAGACACAGCAAGGACCACGATTCAGAGGTAGGGAGCGAAACTAAGGGATTCGTTAAGACCCTTGGGGGTCATTGTATCGAGCAAAACTATCCACTTAGTTTCGATCTGTGCTAATTGCTTTTTGTTATCCCCACCCCTGATCCCCAGATGAAGCACATCAATCCCCCTCACTTTGAGCAGACCCCCATTGCATTGATGGTGTGCCCTAAAGTGACGGGGGATTGTTTTAATCTCTACCCCCGGGGACACCGTCTTGGCTGCGCCAATGTCCCGCACATGCTCCCTAACCCGAACCCTAAGTTCTCGGGTAGTGAGACCAACGTATATCCTGGGGCACGGGCAGGTAGCATAATATATCACGTTCGTGGTGCCACAGGATATACGTTCTTTGATCTGAAATGTTTTGGTACCATCACTGGTAGTAAAATCAGAGCAGCGCAGGACATTGGCGCAGGCAAGACAGTGCCCACAAGGGGTGCAGCCCACACGGGGGCCACCTGTGCCGAAGAAATTCCTTTCCGGAGCTGGGATATAATGGCTCCTCACAAGCATGTTGCTAAGATTAGTGCCTCTCCTAGGAGTCATGAGGGGAGTGGTGCCCAGGGTGGCACACAGGGATGGCTCTGCCTGAAGGACCGGCCAATGTTTTTTCAAGATAGACCGCATATTCTCCCATTCATGGTTGTAGGTGGAGATGAATCTGATGTGTCCATCTCCACCCACAGTACGGCGTCGGGCCCTCGAATGCAACAAATCACTGCGTTGTGTAAACCGTGCCCGGTCATACCCGGCCTTGATAGATCTGCGACTGTACCCACGGACAGCAAATCTGTCCTTTAGGTCCAGGGCCTGTGACTCAAATTTGGCCTCAGTGGAACAAATCCGCCGCACCCTGAGGAACTGTCTGACCGGGACGGCCCTAATGGTGGCTGGGTAATGAGCAGATGAGGCATGCAGTAAGGAGTTGACGGCGGTCGGCTTCCGATAGACATCCGTCTGGATGCGCCGGTCAGGATCGACCTCCAGGTGGACATCCAAGAAGTCGACCGCGGTCATACTGCACTGATAGGTAAGACGTATGTTGAGAGAATTCTTATTAAGATGCCTCATAAATTCCTCGAGCTGGCGGGCAGACCCACCCCACAAAAACAAAATGTCATCAATATAGCGATGCCAGCACAGCACATGGGCAGCAAGCGGTGGGCCCCCGTCGCCAAAGAGCTCCCTCTCCCAGGCGCCCAGGAAGAGGTTGGCGTACGAGGGCGCACACGCCGCACCCATTGCTGTGCCGCGCTTTTGAAGGTAGAAATGGTCTTTGAAGACAAAGAAATTGTGGGAGAGGATGTAACCCACCAGCTCGAGGATCAGCCCACACAGAGGACCGTCCAGGTCGGAGGCCCCCAGGAAGCGACGGACAGCCGCCAGGCCATGCGAGTGATCTATGCATGTATAAAGGCTCTCAACGTCGGCCGTAACGAAAATGGTGCCCTGGTCCACAAGGATGCCATCAACCCTGGACAGGACGTCAGTCGTGTCTTTAACAAAAGACGGTAGGGTCTCGACTAGGGGTTTAAGGTAATAATCGATAAAGCGGCATACCGGATCACAAATGCCGTCAATCCCCGACACGATAGGACGCCCCGGAGGGTCGAGGGCATCCTTATGGACCTTGGGCAATAGATAGAAAGTTGGGACCCTCGGAGACTTCACAAGCAGCCCATCAAATACCTGCTTGGAGATGATATTGTCATCAAGGGCCACAACCAAAATATTTTGTAATTCTTGTATAAAGGGAGCCATAGGATTGGAGGATAGCCTGAGGTAGGTATTTGGATCTTTAAGCTGCCGGAAGGCTTCCCGCTCATACTTAACACACGGCCAGATCACCACGTTCCCCCCCTTGTCCGCCTGTTTGATAACCACATCTTTTAAAGATTTAAGTTGTTGAATTGCCAGGCTGTGCCTGAAAGTCAAATTATCGTAGGTCCGCCGTGTTGACAGCCTTTTGAAGTCCTCACTCACCAATTTGGTGAACACTTCTATGGCAGGTGACAGGGACAAGGGGGGAAACCTGGTCGATCTTGACCGGGTGAAGGGGGGAAATTTACTTACGTCAGGTATCTGTTGTTCCTCAAGTAAGTCCTCCAAATCACGAAGGGTCTCCCTCTCTACTTCGCTTAAACCAGCCATATGATCCCTGCTGGAGTGCAGTTTCTTCAAAATAAGTTTTCGGGAGAATAAATGCAAGTCTTTTAGTGCTGCAAAATAATTAAAAGAATTGGTAGGGGAAAACGTAAGACCCATACTGAGGACATATATTTGGTCCCCAGTAAGGGTATGGGTAGATAAATTTAGCACTTGCAAGCGGCCCTGTGTACCAACCTGGGCAGCCCTCCCTCCAGACGTGTGGGCCTTGCTGTACTGTCTCGTGGTCATTCTACCATCACCGGGGCTCAATGGAACAGAACCACTAGCTTAACAAATAATTGTGGAATCGTCATCACGGGTGGATTTATTAGATCGGGTGGAGGTAGACCTAGATCTCGATTGAAAAGCACTTCTTGACCTGTTACGGGAACGTCCAGACGAATTCTACCACCTATACATTCTGGACTGTTGCTTGTCCTGTATATCCCGCTGAAATTTTTTGGCTTTGGTGGCCTGTATCTCTTTGGCCCACCTCTGAAGATCCCCATCAATTTCATCATTAAGTTTTTTCAAGGCCTCGCCTGGCATGTCTTTAAGCAGAATGGCCTGTAGGCCATCAATTTCAATTTCAATGGTATCAAGGGACTTCTGATTTAGTTGTTTAAGGAGGGTCATAAATCCCTTGGAGCAGGTGTTGGTATGGCCCTCCCATTTACCCCTAAACTCCTCATCCTCAATCGGGAAGGAGGGGAACACCTGAATGTGAAGTCCCCTTGAGATGAGATCTTAGAGATGAGATTATTCTCCTGGTCTGCGCATCTGGCTTGACGCCAGGTCCTTGTGCGACGCTGCTCCACCGCAGTGCGCATGCGCCGACTGTGCCAGTATGATTGGTGGCCGCCGGTCATGTGATCGGGGTTAGGAGGGTTAAAGGCAGGCCCTGCATTCTTGTACACTACATCCCCTTGAAAAAGCAGCGTCCGAGCGCTGCGAAACGTGCGTTGGGGCTCCTCCACCGGCGGGACCCTCTCCTGTCCATCTCCCCTCACCGTGGTAAGCATATTACATCTGTTCATCGTTGCTGTGTGTCGGGTTTTTGTACGCAAATATAGAGGGCACTGGCCCTGTGACCATGTATTGTATAGTCACATAGCAGCTTTCCACACTACGTGTTATGTGCTTTCTATCCCCCTAGTACTATGTACCATATCAGCACCCACTATTTTCTAACACCTATTGGTGCTTTTTTATGCTTGCTATATCCAGTGTTGGGGGTGGACAGGCAGAGTTGTCCTTTCTTTTGTTCCCCTTCATGTGTTGCTGCGGTACGCTTATTTTTTGCTTAGTCTCTTGTTCCATATTTTAACTTTCTTATAAATAAAGTATTTGTTATATTTGTACTCTAGGCTCCTGTTTCTCCTTTCAATATAATGTTGTTGGAGCAATGAATTAAGCGCCCGGGTTATTATTATTCATCACACTAGTGTTTGGTCCCGGGTTAGGCTTATTATGTGTTCGGTTTCTTTGATATTATATACGGTGGAACTAGCGGGGGTGCCGGTGGACATGGGTGACTGAGAGAGGGTTGGTGACGGTATTCTTGATGTTGCCCTACATACAGTTTTTCCGACCACGAACCTGGTGATTCCCTGACTGCTTTGGCCTTGCGACGAAACCGCCACATTACCTGCAGGTGGTGTGGTAAACGGTGGGCTTACAGGGAGGGAAGGGATGTCGCCTTGCTTATTAGCTTCATTGTGAGAGGGTGCTACAACAATAAGGGACGTTTGGTAGTGTGTCCAGGCTTGCAAGTGCATGGTGGTTAAATGTCGATGCATGCAACTTGTATTTAAATTTTTAACATTCTGACCTCTGCTGAAGGTCCTGGAGCATTTCTTACAGATGACTTTGCGCTGATCATTGGGATCTTGGTTAAAAAAATTCCACACTGCACTCTTCCTATCGGATACCTTTTCAGGCATTGCACACTGAGCTACTTGAACCTGATGGCCACGCAGTCCTACAACTGGTTTTGGTTTTGCCACACGTTTTTGGCCAGATACGGGCCTGCCAGATGGAACCTGTTGCGATGTTGTCTGCTGCGGCTCCTCATCCTCCTCTTCAGAGCTACTGCAGCCTGCACCATGTTCCCCCAATGGCTGCCAATCGGGGTCAACAACTGGGTCATCTATGACCTCCTCTTCTATGTTCTGTGCACCTTCCTCTGGGTCACCGTGTAAGCCGGTGCTATAGCTTTTGTGACGGAGATCCATAGTCTCCTCGGGGTCAGATTCTGGATCAGTACACTGCGAGGGCAATGTTCTGATCTGAGTCATTCATTAAAATAATTTTTAATAATGTGTGTGTGTGTTTTTTAACCGTTTCAGACAATTGGATTAATAATGGATAGGATTCATAATTGACGCCTCTCCATTATTAACCTGGCTTAATGTCACCTTACAATAGCAAGGTGGCATTAACCCTTCATTACCCCATATCCCACCGCTACACGGGAGTGGGAAGAGAGTGGCCAAGTGCCAGAATAGGCGCATCTTCCAGATGTGCCTTTTCTGGGGTGGCTGGGGGCAGATGTTTGTAGCCAGGGGGGGGCCAATAACCATGGACCCTCTCTAGGCTATTAATATCTGCCCTCAGTCACTGGCTTTACCATTCTGGCGGAGAAAAATGCGCGGGAGCCCACGCCAATTTTTTCCGCCATTTAACCCTTTATTTTAGCAGCTACAGCAACCAAATTTTGCACATACACACTACTAACATTAGTAGTGTGGAATATGCAAAAAAAAGGGGGATATGAGATGGTTTACTGTATGTAAACCATGTCTCATATCCTGTTGGGTTTGGGAAGGAGAAATGAGAAGCCGGCAATTGAATTACCGGCTTTTCACATATATCGCGCTGAATTAAATATAAATACAGAATATATATATGTGTCTCAATGACATATATATACACTCACCGGCCACTTTATTAGGTACACCATGCTAGTAACGGGTTGGACCCCCTTTTGCCTTCAGAACTGCCTCAATTCTTCGTGGCATAGATTCAACAAGGTGCTGGAAGCATTCCTCAGAGATTTTGGTCCATATTGACATGATGGCATCACACAGTTGCCGCAGATTTGTCGGCTGCACATCCCAAAGATGCTCCATACAAGGCAGGATGGATCCATGCTTTCATGTTGTTTACGCCAAATTCTGACCCTACCATCCGAATGTCGCAGCAGAAATCGAGACTCATCAGACCAAGCAACGTTTTTCCAATCTTCTACTGTCCAATTTCAATGAGCTTGTACAAATTGTAGCCTCAGTTTCCTGTTCTTAGCTGAAAGGAGTGGTACCCGGTGTGGTCTTCTGCTGCTGTAGCCCATCTGCCTCAAAGTTCGACGCACTGTGCGTTCAGAGATGCTCTTAGGCCTACCTTGGTTGTAACGGGTGGCGATTTGAGTCACTGTTGCCTTTCTATCAGCTCGAACCAGTCTGCCCATTCTCCTCTGACCTCTGGCATCAACAAGGCATTTCTGCCCACAGAACTGCCGTTCACTGGATTTTTTTTCTTTTTCGGACCATTCTCAGTAAACCCTAGAGATGGTTGTGCGTGAAAATCCCAGTAGATCAGCAGTTTCTGAAATACTCAGACCAGCCCTTCTGGCACCAACAACCATGCCACGTTCAAAGGCACTCAAATCACCTTTCTTCCCCATACTGATGCTCGGTTTGAACTGCAGGAGATTGTCTTGACCATGTCTACATGCCTAAATGCACTGAGTTGCCGCCATGTGATTGGCTGATTAGAAATTAAGTGTTAACAAGAAGTTGGACAGGTGTACCTAATAAAGTGGCCAGTGAGTGTATATATATATATATATATATATATATATATATATATATATATATATATATATATATACTGTATATATGTTTTAACGGACATTTGAGCACATAAATCCATTAGATGTCGGTTTTGCAAGCCTGCGAGAAAATATCGCAGTACGGATGCCATACGGATTACATACGGAGGGTGCCATGCGCAAAATACGCTGACACACCCTGCCTACGGATGACATACGGACCACTATTTTGGGAACATTTCTCCGTATTACGGCCGTCTTACGGCCGTAAAAAATGGACCGTATTGTCTTACGCTGAGTGTGACGCCTGCCTAACAACCGTTATGTGGTCCAGTAAAACCAGGAAGAAGGTGTACGTGAACTGGTTGTGAATTTAAATCTCCCTTTTTTATGTGTGGGAGAATCCAGGGAAAAATCAGGCCCACTGTATTACACAACAACACAGTTTGATTAGCAGAAAAAGGCTGGCAGATATGGCACTAGCCGGAATGACGCAGATGCATCCACTGGCAATAGAAATGTCCCTCTTTTTTTGGATATGGGAGACAAGGGATTGAATCAGGCCCACTATATCACGGTATAGTTCCTGTGGCACAAAATGACTGACAGATACCACAGACAGCACTCGCACAGATGCACAGGTTTGGCAAGATTATTATCCCTTTATTTTATTTTTTTGGGGGGATATGTGAGACAAGTGATTTAATCAGGCCCACTGCTACACAGTAGGTTTTCTGTGGCAGAAATAAAAAAAAAAAAAAGATGCCACACACAGGACTGGCACTAATGCAGATTTGCCAATCTTAATCTCCCACTTTTATTTTTTTTTCTGGGAGAATTGTGAAGAAATCAGGCCCACTGTTAAAAAGTAGGTTTTCTGTGGCAGAAAAACAAAGACAGATGCCACACACAGGACTGGCACTGATGCAGATTTGCCAATCTTAATCTCCCACTTTTATTTTTTTTTCTGGGAGAATTGTGAAGAAATCAGGTCCACTGTTAAAAAGTAGGTTTTCTGTGGCAGAAAAACAAAGACAGATGCCACACACAGGACTGGCACTGATGCAGATTTGCCAATCTTAATCTCCCACTTTTATTTTTTTCTCTGGGAGAATTGTGAATAAATCGGGGCCACTGAATTAGAGTATATTTTCTGTAGCAAAAAGTGGCTTGAAGAGATATAACCAAAAAAAAAAAAAGGGACTGTACTACAATTACTATCTCCCTACAGTTATCTTGGAAAAGTATGTCAGGCAGCAATAAAAAGGACTGCTGCACACAAAAGTCAAAAGTGTGGACAAACAAACAAGATAGATGGCTGTGCAGAGATGAAGGAGCAACAGGATTTGTGCTTTGAAAAAAGCAGTTGGTTTGCACAGCGGCGTACACACAGCAACGCAGCTATCAGGGAGCCTTATAACCTACAGAGCTGTTACACAGAAATCGAGCCTCCACTGTCCCAAAAAGAAAAGGTGGTGTTGGACAGTGGAAATCGCTACAGCACAAGCCGTTTGGGGCTTTATGTACCCTGCCTAAAGCTATCCCTGCTTCTGACGAAGCGGCAGCAACCTCTCCCTACGCTCAGATCAGCAGCAGTAAGATGGCGGTCGGCGGGAACGCCCCTTTATAGCCCCTGTGATGCTGCAGAAAGCAAGCCAATCACTGCCATGCCCTTCTCTAAGATGGTGGGGACCAGGACCTATGTCATCACGCTGCCCACACTCTGCATCCTCCTTCATTGGAAACTTGGGCTGAGAGGTGGCAGATGAGGTTTAACAATGATAAATGTAAGGTTATACACATGGGAAGAAGGAATCAATATCACCATTACACACTGAATGGGAAACCACTGGGTAAATCTGACAGGGAGAAGGACTTGGGGATCCTAGTTAATGACAAACTTACCTGGAGCAGCCAGTGCCAGGCAGCAGCTGCCAAGGCAAACAAGATCATGGGGTGCATTAAAAGTGGTCTGGATACACATGATGAGAGCATTATACTGCCTCTGTACAAATCCCTAGTTAGACCGCACATGGAGTACTGTGTCCAGTTTTGGGCACCGGTGCTCAGGAAGGATATAATGGAACTAGAGAGAGTACAAAGGAGGGCAACAAAATTAATAAAGGGGATGGGAGAACTACAATACCCAGATAGATTAGCGAAATTAGGATTATTTAGTCTAGAAAAAAGACGACTGAGGGGCGATCTAATAACCCTGTATAAGTATATAAGTTGGGGTTAGGGTTTGGATTATGTTTATGGTGGAGGTTAGGGTTGGGATTAGGGTTAGGGGTGTGTCAGGGTTAGGTGTGTGGTTAGGGTTATGGTTAGGGTTGGGATTAGTGTTAGGGGTGTGTTGGGGTTAGGGGTGTGATTAGGGTTGGGATTAGGGTTAGGGGCATTTTCGGGTTAGGGGTGTATTTAGGATTATGGTTAGGGCTGGGATTAGGGTTAGGGGTGTGTTGGGATTGGGATTGGAGTTAGAATTGTAGAATTTTGGCAGATCAGGGGCTCTCCAAACATGACATTGCGTCCGATCTCAATTCCAACCAATTCTGCATTGAAAAAGTAAAATGGTGCTCCTTCTCTTCTCATCTCTGCCATGCACCCAAACAGTGGTTTTCCCTCCACTTATAGGTATCAACGTACTCAGGACAAATTGGACAACAACTTTTGCAGTCCAATTTCTCCTGTTACCCTTGGGAAAATTAAAATTGGGGGGGTAAAAATCATTTTTGGTGGAAAAAAATGTTTTTTTTTTATTTTCACGGCTCTGCGTTATAAACCTTAGTGAAACAATTGGGGGTTCAAAGTTCTCACAACACATCTAGATAAGTTCCTTTGGGGTCTAGATTTCAAAATGGGGTCACTTGTGGGGGGGTTTTACTGTTTAATGACTCTGCAAACACAACATGACACCCACAGACCATTCCATCAAAGTCTGCAATCCAAAACGGTGCTCCTTCCCTTCCGAGCTCTGCCATGTGCCCAAATGGTGGTTCCCCCTACATATGGGGTGGCAGCGTACTCAGAACAAATTGCACAACAACTTTTGGGGTCCAATTTCTCCTGTTATCCTTGGGAAAATAAAAATTATTGGCGAAAACATAATTTTTGTGGAAAAAACATGATTTTTTATTTTTACGGCTCTACATTATAAACTTCTGTGAAGCACTTGGGGGCTCAAAGTGCTCACCACACGTCTAGATACACTCCTTAGTGGGTCTACTTTCCAAAATGATGTCACTTGTGAGGGGGTTCCACTGTTTAGGCACATCAGGAGCTCTCCAAATGCATCATGGTGTCCGATCTCAATTCCAGCCAATTTTACATTGAAAAGTCAAATGGCGCTCCTTCCCTTCCGAGCTCTGCCATGCGCCCAAACAGTGGTTTACCCCCATATGTAGGGTATCGGCGTACTCAGGACAAATTGTACAACAACTTTTGGGGTCCAATTTCTCCTGCTACCTTTGTGTGAGATAGTGCTTACTGCATGTGTTGGGGGACACTCGCTTAGCAACGGGACTCAGTCGCACAGGCACGTTTTTCTCACAAAAATAGTCAATGAGGTTTACTATACAGTCATAAACCGGTTTATGCACAGTTCATTATATACTTCATAAAACACAATAGGCACCACAGATGACATTAAGTTGCAGTCTCTAAACATGCTGGACCTTACTCCGTCCAGTTACCATGGGTGACCGCATACATCATTAACTGACCCCCTGTCAGTGCACACAGTTCCCCATACTCTGGGTTACCTTCCTGGAGCTCCAGCTCCACACCCTGACTCCTCTTCACTCTTTGTTCCCAGGGAAGCTGCCGAACTGGGATCACCGTTCCAGACATTGTCTTGCTCACCAGGCTGTTGTGAATTCCGTTCTCGGGCTCCCTCCTGTGGTCATGAGTGGTACTTTGTGAGTTCTGTTCATGGGCTCCCTCTGGTGGCTTTGAGTGTTACGGCTGGTCTGTAGCTGGACTCCAGCTGCCTCGTTTCCTGCTAGGCTTGCTGCCTATTTAACTCCATCTGGACCTTTACTTGTTGCCTGCTGTCGTTGTATTCAGTACTGGTTCAGATCTCTCTGGGACTTCCCTTGTGACCTGTCTCCTCGTGGAGAAGCTAAGTTCATACTAGTCCATTTTTGCTCATTGTTTTTGAAAATGTTTCTCAGTATATGATGAGTTCAGTACAGCTTGCTTATATGCTATTTTATTGCTAGCTGGAAAGCTCTGGGGTGCAGAGTTGCGCCCCTCACATCGTGAGTCGGTGTGGGGGTCTTTTTGTATTCTCTGCGTGGATAATTTTTGTAGTATTTTATACTGACCGCACAGATTCCTTGCTATCTTCTGACTGTTTAGTTATTAGCGGGCCTCATTTGCTAAAACCTGTTTTCATTTCTATGTTTGTGTTTTCCCCTTAACTCACCGTTATTATCTGTGGGGGGCTGCCTACACTTTGGGGAAAATTTCTCTGAGGCAAGTGAGGCTTTGTTTCTCTCTAGGGGTAGCTAGTTTCTCAGGCTGTGTAGAGGCGTCTAGGCCGAGTCAGGAACGCTCCACGGCTGCCTATAGTGTGTGTTGATAGGATCAGGATTGCGGTCAGTAAAGTTCCCACATTCCCAGAGCTTGTTCTTATTTTTGGTTTACCCATCAGGTCAGTTCATGTGTTCCTTACCACCAGGATCATAACACCAGGCCACCTGACAGTCCAGATCCTCTTACGGGTTGTAGCTCCCCCAATGCAGTGCCGTTGCAGACTCTGCATACATGGCCTTTCCATGCGCTCTTCAGGATGTCTGTCCCCACCTGGGACCATCCAACACACAGGCCATTGCGTGTGCTGTTCAGGACGTCCGTCACCACCTGGGACCGTGAAACACACAAGTCTCTCAGTGCACTATGCAGGGATCCAATCCTATTCCTAAGATCTCCCAAAACACAAGTTTTCAGATCCACGGCCTCTCAGTGCGCTATTCAGTGATCCGGTACACACACAGGACTTCCCAACACACAAGCCATCCAGGATCTACACACTCTCCATTACAGAGACCATGTGACCACACCATGGTCACATTATGTAACTGTAACCACTCCCATAGGTGGGAGGTGTGTGTGGTTAGTTCGACCCGCCCAGCTCTCAAACTAACCCTGTAAGCCACCCTTTTCAACTATACAAATACTTGTGGGACTACAGGTCCCAGTACAAAAACATTACTGGCTTACAGCACAGACTCCCTCTGTGACACATACCTGCCATTTACAATCATGTCGGACACTGTTTCATTATCACCATTACAGTTATGCCTCCATGCATTTCCTGAGGAGCACATACAGCCCCCCTAGCTGCAGCACAGGTCACTGCATAACATACCCCCCTCTGTTCAAACTTGTGGGGTTGAACACCTGCCATACACCCAGGGTCTCAAGACAGGTCACGCACATTAACTTGCCCTACCAGTCTAGAGAACTGTCTCATTCGGTTTTGAGAGTCATACATCACCACACCCTTGTTAGGTTTTCCCTGCCCCCAGCGGTCAGCATGTAGGCCTTGAGCTTTGGCCCTTAAGTCACAGTCTGTCTGTGTCACCAGACCTTTAGTCACCACACTTTCCGAGTGCACCCCTAGACTTGACCTTTCTTTCCATGACCACCACCCATGGTTGATGCGGTCATGAGTCCACCGTCCAGTCAAGCCTAGTGACTGATCTGAATCTGTCCCTTCATTACTATGTCCGCTACTGTCCACGTCCCTTAGCATTGTACTGGAGTACAACTGCTACTTTCAGATACTCGACCTCCTTGTCTCTCTGAATGTCTTTGGCGGTCAGCCATTCCTTTGTTTGAAGGGTCTCTTTTGCTCCTTTTTCCTTGGGTTGAAGGCGGCCACCACCTTATATTCTGCAGCTATTTATTAACCTGCAGTCAGTCCAGTCTTAGCTGCTCTATTTCTTTCAGGTGCGCCACGCAATATCCCAGGAGCATCATGATATTCCCAAGAGTCTCCATGGACCCAACACCAAGGAATTGAACCATACCATCTTCACCCATGACCTGGGGCTCATCATCAGCCAGAATCCTCAGTCTCTTGACACCGGATCTATTCACAATCTCCTGCATCACTTTCCCAATTCTTCTGATCACTTTCCTCACCAAATTTCTGGGTACCAGAGTGATGTCCTCCACAAAGCCCAGCTGACTTTGAGCTTTCTTGGCTTGCTCCAAATGTCGAATGGCTTCCTTATTTCTCAACAGGATCATCTGTTTTGTGCGGAGGCACAGTAGGTGCATATCCTTCAGGACAGCCACCCACTTCACTGTGACTTCCTAAGTCGACAGTATCACCAACTGTTTCATCTCTGGTGCCCAGTTCACACTATATGCCTCTACTGCCCTTTTAAGCCTCATGCACACCCTCACTGGTACATGCATCCTGCACGTCCTTGGGTATCTCTATCATGCACTTGAAGAGCGAGATCTCACTTTCTTCACTGACGGCTCCCGTTTTGCCTCTGACATTTCCATCAAGACATCTGCCCTGACCGAGTGACTGTCTTGTTCTGCTTTTAGTGCCAACTCTTCCTCTACGTTATCTTCTGCATGAGCCTTGGCCAAGATGGGCATTGGCAGCTCCGCCCCATTACCACTCTGGCACTGCCACGGTAAGTCAGTGATCACCACCTATTTTTCTTGTAGATGAACTTTTAATGCTTCTCTCAGCACTTTCACATCTTCCCTTAGGACGTTGGTCAAGCTTTGCCACGTTGACAGGTGACCTCTGAGCTCAGAGACTTCCTTCTCCAGCTCATCCACCCTGTGCTCAGCCACTTGTCTCAGGACCCTTTCTTGTTCGACATGTTCTTTCAATGTCTCTTTAATCAGCTCTATTTCGTGATCCTGTTCACTTTTGGCTAGCACATGTCGCACCATCACTTCTTTAAATATATCTTCAAATGAGCCAACTTCCACGTTTGACACCTTCACTCGTTCTTGAGGCTCTGCCCGGTCACCCTTAGGTACCTCACACTTCTCGGGAACTTCAGAGTATTCCACACACTCCAGCTTTTCAGCATCTGATTCTCTGGAGCCTTCACCAAACTCCGCCATCTCACCCTTTTCTGTCACTGCAGATGTGGGTCTACAGCAGGTCCGTTCCTCATGACCTCTGTGGATTCTCACTTCACCAGCGCTCTCCAGGTTTTCTTCTCCTAGAGCGCCATCAACTGTCCAGTCATCCGACTCCACCCTGGTGATTGCTAGGGGCAAAAACTCAACACCTTCCTTCCCAATCTCTTCAGCATCTGAAAGAGAACTCATATGGGAGGTAGAAGTACACGACCTTCTATTATCAGCAAGAGTCACTTGAACAACTTCTTTGTGGCCCTTGTTCCTCCGGTGATGAGAAGACTTGACCTCCTTGTAAACTACCACATCCTTATCTGAATGGGAGTCACCACCACCCAATCGGTCATCACGGTACCTGCAGTCCCCATTTCTAATGATGTCAGACCCCATTCTTGGAGTTTTCTTGTCTTCAGCAATCACACCTTTGGTCAAATCTGCCAAGTCCCAGAATTGGTCAGACCCACACTTCCGTCTGG
This sequence comes from Ranitomeya variabilis, assembly GCF_051348905.1. NCBI lineage: Eukaryota > Metazoa > Chordata > Amphibia > Anura > Dendrobatidae > Ranitomeya > Ranitomeya variabilis. The sequence goes on from NC_135235.1 coordinate 148,022,150, forward strand.
TCATATGTTCTGGTATGGCTACCACCATTATCTTGTGGTACACTTCAGCTGACATCACATCTGTAAGTCGGGCAGACACACCCTTCCCACTGGTCAACCCGACGTCGGACCCTTCAATTTTAGAAGGTATTAATGCTTTTAAGTTCGCAACCCCATCAGCCGTGAACCCTCTATTCTCCTGCTGTAGAGGAGCTCCCCTCACCCTCAAGTCTTAGAACAGCCCAGAGTCCTGGCCTATTATCATCTGGAGAGGTTAAGTTGGAGAATACAGCAACATCATGGATTGCACTGTCCCTGGCTGCCTCGAGGACCACCTTGGCCACTGGATAGTCCTTAGTGCACCCATGGATGCATGTGACCCTGACCCTCCTATTGGGATTTTTAAATCCCTCAGGTGCAACCCTCACTAGAGTCAATGGGCTCCCAGAATCTACCAGTCTGCACATTTCCTTCTCGTGCATCTGCAGGGCACACCCCTGTAAAGTCTTGCTGGGTGGATAGTTCACATAGCAAACTCGACACACATAATGCACTTGCCCCGTGCAACAGTTTGTCTATGCTACTCCTTTGGGACGCTCTGCCCCCTTTCGGGAAACTACCATTTCCTGGGACTCCACCCCCTTTTGTGCAACTATCCTTGTACGGGTTACCGCCCCTTTTGAGATTCCACTCCTTTTTGGGCAACCATCCCTGTTTGGGTCACCGCCCACTTTTAGGGACACCACACCTTTTAGGGACACCACACCTTTTAGGGACACCACCCCTTCCCTGGTATACACCCAGTGGACTACCATAGTATTCTCAGTCACCAGATCGCACAGTACACAAAAAAATGTCTCTTTGGTCGGCACTGGTCCTTTAAGAGTCTGCACGATCTAGACCAATGTCCTCTCATGACACCACACCAGCTCCTGATGCAGTCACAAACCACTGGCACCTCCAGCTGCTGATAACAAGCCGCTGCTGCTATCACTGCAGCTCCGGCTGCTACAGAACCTCTTGCTGCAACTAAAGCTCCTCTCCACAAGGCTCTGCATGGCTCTGCTGATCCACAGCAAAACTTCGTAACCCCGCCGAGTTTCATGGAGACGCTTGTCAGCTTCCTGGACTCCCCGATCCACAGCAAACTTCATAACCCCGCCGAGTTAAAGCAATCATGTCCACATGTGCTTCCTGGACCATTGCCCGCATTCTTCACAATACGTGAGATAACGCTTACTGCATGTGTTGGGGATACTTGCTTAGCAAAGGGACTCTGTCTCGCAGGCATGTTTTTTTCACAAAAACAGTCCAGGCAGTTTATTATGCAGTTATAAACCAGGTTATGCACAGTTCATTATATACTTCATAGTATAGTTGAGCGACTTTTACTTTTTCAGGATTGAGTCGGGTTTCGCGAAACCTGACTTTGTCAAAAGTCGGGTCGGGTGAAATCGGCCGATTATTTCGAAAAGTCGGGGATCCGACCGAAACACGAAACCCAATGCAAGTCAATGGAGAATCAAAGTCGGCAGTGAGTGGAGGACAGGAAAACACCAACAGAGCCCATTTTAATGCCAAAAACATCAATTCTTGTTACTTAAGCTTGTCAATCTTAATTTACCTTATAATAATAGTTAGCCATTGAAAATTTGGGGGTCATTTGGCAACAGTTGTGGGGGGAGTAGGGCTGGCTCAAGTTTTTCGTGGGACCAGGAAACGCGGACTACATCACGGCGGTGGAGCAGGGAGAGGTAAGTATTTCAACTTTGCAAGTGCTGTGATCCTGAGCAAGCAGGGGGGGCACACTCGTTCGCATTGCCACTGGCACAGGGCCCCTCAAAGTACGGCGTTGTGATTGATGGCGGAGGCGCCTCCCACCGGCAGAGACACTTTTGCGTACTATGAGGGGCCCTGTGCCAGTGACATCGCCAATGAGTATGCCCCCCCACCTGTTGAAGGAACCTGCACTTTCATCTGCACCTTCCTCTTTGTCCCCGTGTAAGGTGGTATAGTATGCGGGAAGGGGAACTAGACTTTCTGCAGGGTCAGATACTGGCTATGTAGAGTGCAAGGGGAATGTAGTGGTCTGGGTCAATGTACCGGCAGACTCATCTAGCAGTGGCTGGGCAATGGGCAGGATGAGGCGGAAACACAGATATAGGCCCAAAGAATAAAGTAGGCTAAATGCAGTTCAAAATTGGTAACAGGAGTAAACAGGCAGCACTGATTTGTTCAGTGGAGGAGAACAGCAAGGAGCGGCAGACACCGTTAGTAGGCCCAACCAAACCAGTAGGCCAAATGCAGTTTTAAAATTCCTATAGGCCGAAAGCCTGAAGATTGAAGCTCAGGAGAAAAACACAGGAGAATACCAAGGAGCGGCAGACACCGTTAGTAGGCCCAACCAAACTAGTTGGCCAAATGCACTTTAATATGTGATATCGGCTGCAAATTGAGGCTCTGCTTTGTGCAGTGAAGGACAGCTGTATTGAGTGGCGCAGACAGACACAGGTAGTAGGCCTAAAATAAAAAAGTTGGCTCAATGCAGTTTGAAATGGGTAACAGGGGTACACAGGCAGCACTGGTTTGGTCAGCGGAGGACGATTGCTAGGAGTGGCGCAGACAGACTTACTAGGCCTAAAATAAAAAAGTAGGCTCAATGCAGTTCAAAATGGGTAACGGGTACACAGGCAGCATTGTTTTGGTCAGCGGAGGACGATTGCTAGGAGAGCCGCAGACAGCCTTACTAGGCCTTAAATAAAAAAGTTGGCTCAATGCAGTTTAAAATGGGTAACAGGGGTGCACAGGCAGCACTGGTTTGGTCAGAGGAGGACGATTACTAGGAGTAGCACAGACAGACTTACTAGGCCTAAAATAAAAAAGTAGGCTCAATGCAGTTCAAAATGGGTAACGGGTACACAGGCAGCATTGTTTTGGTCAGCGGAGGACAATTAGTAGGAGTGGCGCAGACAGACTTACTAGGCCTAAAATAAAAAAGTTGGCTCAATGCAGTTTAAAATGGGTAACAGGGGTACATAGGCAGCACTGGTTTGGTCAGCGGAGGACGATTGCTAGGAGTGGCGCAGACAGACTTACTAGGCCTAAAATAAAAAAGTTGGCTCAATGCAGTTCTAAACTGGTAACAGGAGTAAACTGGTGGCACTGCTTTGTTCGGTGGAGGACAACTGGAATAAGTGGCTGACACAGTACATTGGCCTAAATAGTAAAGCGGGCTAAATGTCTGCAAAAAAAAATGTTCGTAAATAAACAGGTGGCAAAGCAACGTACAGGGGTGGGTTCCTCTGCTGAGTACCAGATAGTGGTAGTTCGCGCACAGTATTCACAGGTCAAAATGGAGGGCATGGTCCCTGTATATATTTATATATATATTTCGACCAACCGGTAGGGCATCTTCTCTAACGAGATTAATCTGCAAATGTGGGCGTTCAAACCCTGTGTACGCGGATGAGATGATGAGTACTTTCTTTTCCTCACGAGAGTCTTTTCTAGGGTGAGCTGGACAGGAGACCTGCAGATGGTGGAACTAGCGGTGGTGGTGGTGGTGGACATGGCGGATTGAGAGACAGTTGTTGATGTTGGCCTACATACAGTGCTTCCTACCAATAACCTTCTGATTCCCTGCCTGCTTTGGCCTTGCGACGATCCCTCCACATTTGCTGCTGGTGGTGTCCGAACCGGTGGACTTACAGTGAGGGAAGCAATGTAGCGTTGCTGACTACCTTCATTCTGAACAGGTGCACCAACGGTACAGGACGTTTGGTAATTAGTCCAGGCTTGCAAGTGCATGCTGGTTAAATGTCTACGCATGCATGTTGTATTTAAATTTAGAAGATTCTTCCCTCTGCTAAAGGTCTTTGAGCATTTCTTACAGATCACTTTAGACTGATCATTGGGATCTTGGTCAAAAAAATGCCACACTGCACTCTTCCTACTATGGAATTCCTTTTCAGGCATTGCATGCTGTGCAAGTTTCAGCGGTTGGCCACATTGTTCTAAAACTGTTTTTGTCACACGTTTTAGGCCTGATACGGGCCTGGCTGATGACAGCTGTTGCGATGTAGATTGGTGTTGCTGCGGATAACCCTCCTCCGCTTGTGAGCTAGTGCCAGCGGCACCCTCTTCCCCCAATGGCTGCCAATCTGAGTCAAGAACTGGGTCATCTATCACCTCCTCCTTCACAATGTCATGTGCACCTTCCTCAGTGTCACCGTGTAAGCCGGTGCTATAGCGTTCGGGACAGGGCACCATAGTCTCATTGGGTCAGATTCTGGCTCAGGAAACTGCGAGGTCAATGTAGTGATCTGAGTCAATGGAACAGCATCATAATCTAGCTGTGGCTGTGCATCAGTGCACTCCATGTCCGATTCTTCTTGTAATGGCCAGTGTACAATTTCCCTTTCTAACCCTGGCACGGTATGGGTAAAGAGCTCCATGGAGTAACCTGTAGTGTCGCCTGACGCATCCTTCACTTTTGGTTTGGGAGAAGGACACAAGGAAACGTCTTTTTCCGGACCGGAAGCATCCACTGACGACTGACTGCTCTTAGATTTTGAACTTTGGGAAGAGGAGGCGAAAGAGCTAGAGGCTTAGTCAGCAAGGAAAGACAAAACTTTTTCCTGCTGCTCTGGCTTTAAAAGCTGTTTTCCTACTCCCAGGTAAGAGAGCCTTCGAGGCCTTGTGTAGCCAGACGATGACGCAGGCTCAACACCTCCAGCCTTAGGTGCTACTGTGCTTTTGCCACTACTACCAGATGCAGCACCACCACCACCATCAGTACTAGCTGGCAACTCCCGCCCACGTCCTCTTCCACCAGACTTCCTCATTTTTTGGGGGAGACACTGAACCACAACTCTGTCCCAGTGGTATAACACAACACTATGAACGTGGCAGAAAGTGGCTGCCTGATATATGACACACTAGCAGTACAGCAGAATATAAACTGTGTGAGAAATACTATCTCACTTTTGGGGGGAGACACTGAACCACAACTCTGTCCCAGTGGTATAACACAACACTATGAACGTGGCAGAAAGTGGCTGTAATTATTATAAAAAAAAAAAAATTACTGCAATAACAAGCTTCCTACAATGATCTCAGGACAAGTATGGCAGCAATAAAAAGGACTGCTGAACAAAAAAATTGGTAGACAAATAAACAAGACAGGTAACTGTGCAGAAAGGAGCAACAGGATTTTTGCTTTGAAAAAAGCAGTTGGTTTGCACAGCACCGTGCACACAGCTATGCAGCTGCTGCACTAAAATACGACCTCCACTGTCCCTGCACAAAAAGGTGGTGTGGGACAGTGAAAATCGCTCCAGCACAAGCGGTTTGGGGGTTTATATATCCTCCCTAACTCTGTCCCTGCTTCTGACTAACTGCAGCAACACCTCTCCCTATGCTCAGATCGGCAGAAGTAAGATGGCGGTCAGCATGCACGCCCCTTTATAGCCCCTGTGATGCCGCAGACAGCAAGCCAATCACTGCCATGCCCTTGTCTAAGATGGTGGGGACAGAGACCTATGTCATCACGCTGCCCACACTCTGCATCCTCCTTCATTGGATGAAAAACGGCGGTAACAGCGTCATACGAAACGCGACTTTGGCGCTCTGATCGCTGACTGCATGGCCGATCCCACACTAGGATCGGTTCAGGTTTCATGAAACCCGACTTTGCCTAAAAGTCGGCGATTTATGAAAATGACCGATCCGTTTCGCTCAACGCTACGTCATAGAACACAATAGGCACCAACAGATGACATTAAGTTGCAGTCTCTAAACATGCTGGACCTTACTCTGTCCATTTACCATGGGTGACTGCACAGTTCATTAACTGACCCCCTGTCAGTGCACACAGTCCCCAGTTGCTCCTGCTCCACACGCTGACTCATCATCAGGGATCCAGTCCACACACAGGACCTCCCAAAACACAAGTCATCCATGATCTACACACTCTCCACTACCGAGACCATGTGACCACACCATGTTCACATTATGTACCTGTAACCACTCCCATAGGTGGGAGGTGTGTGTGGTTAGTTTGACCCGCCCAGCTCTCAAACAAACCCTGTAAGCCTACCTTTACAACTATACAAATATTTGTGGGACTACAGGTCCCAGAACAACAACATTACTGGCCTACATCGCAGACTCCCTCTGTGACACATAACGGCCATTTACAATCATTCCGAACACTGTTTAATTATCACCATTATAGTTACGCCTCCATGCGTATCCTGAGGAGCACATACAGCGCCCCCTAGCTGCAGTATAGGTCACTACATCACACTTGGTAAAATTAAACTTACTAAATTGGATCTGAAGTAAATTTTTTGTGAAAAAAATGTTAAATGTTCATTTTTTTAAAACATTCCAAAAATTACTGTGAAGCTCTTTAAGGGTTAATAAACTTCTTGAATGTGGTTTTGAGCACCTTGAGGGGTGCAGTTTTTAGAATGGTGTCACTTTTTGGAATTTTCTATCATATAGACCCCTCAAAGTGACTTCAAATGTGATGTGGTCCCTAAAAAAAAATGGTGTTGTAAAAATGAGAAATCTCTGGTCAACTTTTAACCCTTATAACTTCCTAACAAAAAAAAAATTTGGTTCCAAAATTGTGCTGATATAAAGTAGCCATGTGGAAAATGTTACTTTTTAGGTATTTTGTGTGCCATACAGTATCTCTGTGATTTAAGGGCACGAAAATTCAAATTTGGAAAATTGCAAAATTTTCAAAATTTTCACCAAGTTTCTGTTTTTTCACAAATAAATGCAAGTCATATCAAATAAATGTTACCAATGTCATGAAGTAAAATATGCCACAAGAAAACTTTGTCAGATTCACCAGGATCCTTGGAAGTGTTCCAGAGTTATTACTTAACAAATGGACAGTGGTCAGAATTGTAAAAATTGAACCGGTCATTAACATGCAAACCACACTTGGGGGTTAAGGGGTTAAACACATAAGGTAGGATAACTAATTATGAAATTAGTCTACGTTCACATTTGCGGTCTGCGCCGCAGCGTCGGGCGCCGCATGCGTCATGCGCCCCTATATTTAACATGGGGGCGCATGGACATGCGTCGCACTTGCGTTTTGCGATGCATGCGTCCCTGCGGCGCCCGCGTCTGGGCGCAGAGGACGCAGCAGGTTGCATTTTTGCTGCGTCCAAAATCAATCAAAAAAAGGACGCATGCGGCACAAAACGCAGCGTTGTGCATGCGTTTTGCTGCGTTTTTGTTTGCGTTGTGTGTTGCGGCGCCGACGCTGCGGCGCACAACGCAAATGTGAACGTAGCCTAAGGCCTGCTGCCTGCACCATAGTATTATCCCAAATGATTTTGAATAGGAAATGTAGCCTTTTGAGTTCTTACTGGAGCACAGTTTTATCCCAAACTATATGGATTAGCAAATAAGACCTCCTTGCTGCACCCCAACATAAGGCCTAATGATTTTGAAAAGGAATTGTGGCCTTCTAATTCCTCACTACAACACAGTTTTGTCCCAAACTATTTGAATTAGCAAATAAGGCCTCCTGGCTGAACCCCTATATTAGGCCAAAATGATTTTTAAGGGGAAATGTGGCCTTCTAATTCCTCACTGAAACACACTTTTATCATATACGATTTGGATTAAAAAATAAGGACTCCTGGTTAAACCCCTATATCAGACCTAACGATTTTTAAAAGGAAATGTGGCCTTCGCATTCCTTAATGCAACCCAGTTTTTGTCCAAACAATTTAGATGGGCAAATGGGGCCTCCTGAGACTGCAACACAGTTTTAGCAAAATCCAGTCAGATGCTGGAAGATCGATTTCACCCAGAACAGGTTCCAGTGGATCTCAGTGGATAGAGACTCCGGCAGACAGACACAAGACTGCCGAATCCAATCCTGAGGCATGACAAGTAAAGAATTCACCACCTGAGCAGGAAATCATGGTAAGCAACTGCTACAACATGTTAATGGCCAAAACATGGCTTCACCTGGCCCAAATTGTGAGGCCAAAAATCACACCTTGGACCTCATGCACACGTGGATGAATGTAAGATTTATTTTGCATCAGACACAAATATCTATTTGCTACAAGTTGAAATATGCTTATAAATTACATAATCCTAATGTGTAAACTCACCCTTAAAGGGATTATTCACTAATCAAAAACCTCTTTTAAATGCCTCTAGACTGCTGCATTAAATTTTAAAGCAAATTTGTCACCCCTGGCACACTTTTCAGCTATTACTATAGGCATACAGGTACTAGAAATGTTAATTTAGTCTTACCTGTATGCCTCATAGTTGCTGTCTAGATATGGAGAAATAGACTTTTATTTCATTATGTTAAAAAATCCCAGCCTCCTCTCTTCATTATACTATCACTCCCTCCCTTGCCCATCACACTGACCTGTGGTGTGCATTTGTAAAGCCTGAATCCCGCACAAGAATCCTGTGCATGTGGCCTGCACTCGCTCGACAATCTGTACCTCTTCCTTCCTTCTATGGTCTGTGTATTCAGCATTCTTGTGCGCAGGCGTCGGCGCACAAGAACACTGAATACACTGACCATTTTGCCAGTCTTAGCCCTGTCCAGTGTTCTTTGGCTGTTTCTGTGACATAAATACCGTCATGTGCTGGCTGCAGCCAAACAGTCACAGAACTCAGAGACTGGCGGCAGCGTTAATATTATTATTGAGCAGAATTAGGGCTCACTCAGGTAAGTTTCTAATTGATTCAATTGCTATTTGTGTATACTATGGACCAAATGTGGGCTCTTAACAACTAGTGTTATTATATACAGTAGTAGTGTCATGTTGACAAGGAACATATACTATGAATTATCCTCATCATATGGCCGTGATTTACCTTAATGGCAGTAGACATATCAATTATGTACTTGCCTAACGTGTATATATGGGGGACTATAAGATAATGCCACTCTGCTTGAAAAGTGCTACACCAGGATTAGATGTAGGATGCATTGAGTTCATGTATTTTTCACTGGACTCATGTGGAGTTGTGCCATTGCTCAGTTACTTTGATTTGATACATACAGAAACCTATCTAACTTTTTCCATCATTATAGAAAGTTTCTTTACTGTTGTATCTACCTGAGGGATTTATTGTCATATATATAAGAGTTAAGAAGGAATATTTTCAACAGTCTCCTGGGGTTGTTTTGTCAACCTCCAGATTATCGATGCAGGATAATACAGTAGGTAAAAAGAATTTAAAATAGATTGTCAGCAAAAATCACAGTTTTTTGCCAATGGCATAACGGTGCAGCGTTTCTGCATCAAGCTTGCATTTGATTTTATTATGATTTTGTTCATGATTTGAGCACAATATGTTGATGTACAGTCACTTTTTATATTGGACGTCATCCTAGCAGCATTGCACCATGGAGGCACAGAATTGGGGCGGTGTCAGTGGGCACTGCTGACACTGATTATGTGGGGCACTTTACTAGTATTATTGTACATCTGTTGGCAACTCTTGGGGGTCACCTTTTATTGAAACAATTCTGCTGGTACTGTTTATGGAGCATTCTGCTGGTGTGGCACCCCAGGAGTCCAGTTGCTACAGTGGCATTGCCTTCCTTGGTGGGGTGATGCCATGCCTGGAAGCAAGAGGGATCCCCTTAGCAGGTAATAGTCAGCATGCAATACCTTTCCTATTCCAGACCAGAAGGGGGAGCTCTAACTCGGTTTTCAAGGGAACTTCCCTATAAGTTCTGGTCTGGAGGCGGGGTTAGTTAGTGTGTATGAGAGAGCAGACAGTGAAGGAGGAAGAGGCAAGTGAGGAGAATCTGTGGGATAGGAGCTGCGACTGATCTCACCCCAGGACTGAGCACCGCAGTTCCTTTAAGCAGCGTCGGCCATCCCTGGCTGAGTACCCCAGGTGGCATCAAAAATAATCCCCTTTTCCTGCTGTCAGTGCTGCTGTGACCACCCCTTTAAGAACCATCCGACCTGCTTCCGAGTAACCCACGGGCCTAGTGGGTGTCGCACTGGTATCACTGATGATGGCCATGTTGATGTTATATAAGTATAAGTGTAACTATTAACACCTCTAGATGACAGCAAGAGACACATTGATTTTAGCATGATTTCTTACGTTTGGCACTGAAACAATTTTTACTCATCTAATATATAAAGCTGAATGTGTGTGTGTATGTGTGTATGTGTGTGTATGTCCGGGATTGACATCTGCACCGTCGCAGCTACAGCCACAAAATTTAGCACAGTCACACGTCTGGACCCTGAGAGCGTCATAGGCTATGTTGTGAGGCAAAATTTTAACCCCGCGCGTTCCAATTCACCAAACAATTTTGCCCCTATCTACATAATGGGGAAAAAGTGAAAGGAAAGTGTTGGAGGCAAATTGACAGCTGCCAGATGTGAACAAGGGGGACTTAAAGAGTGAGAGTGATGGCGCCAAACTGTACAGTTGCTAAGGTGGGGCCCCGACATGGGATAATCACCACACACGGGGATATGAACACACACACAAAATGCGCCACACACTACCACGTGCTTGAACACATATCACCCCCAGCACACATTTCACCACACATACACCAACCTCGCCACATGAAAGTCGAAACACAAAAGTCGCCGCTCAAAACTCGCCACACGCAAAACTCGCCACATGCAAAATTAGGCTCACGCAAAACTCGCCGCACGTGCAAAACTCACCTCATGGAAAACTCGCCACATGCAAAACTTGCACACGCGGAAAAATTGCCACATGCACAAAAGTTGCAACACATGCAAAAGTTGCCTCACACAAAACTTGCACATACTCAAAACGCACCACACATAAAACTCGCCACGCGCAAAACTTGCCATGCGCAAAACTTGCTGCACACAACTTGCTACACTAACCTGTCACATGCAACTCGACACACAAAAAGTTGCTACACTCATGTCACCACACAAAACTCATCTCACAAAAGTCGCTACATGCATGTAGCCACATGCAACTCAACACGCACAACTTGACACATGAAACTCGCCCTAAAACACACACAAGTCTGGTATTATCCTTCAAAAATAAAATCTGATTAATAAGCAGACAAACTACAAGAGCAACAGCTGTACCATATAGGAAATACGGCAGCTGTCAGTCACATGACCTGTCTACTATGTGTATGTGTGAGCTAATATATACTGCCAGGGGGGAGGGCTTCCTGTTGGCTGGGGATTTATCAGGCTGCCAATTTAGCTTACAAAAACTAAGATAAAAATACTGAGCAAATAACGTGTGAATGAGGTCTAATACAGGAGGAGATGACACACAGGTATAAACTATATACAGGGGAGATGACACACACATATATGCTATATACAGGGGAGATGATACACAGGTATATACTATATACAGGAGGAGATGACATACAGGTATATACTATATACAGGAGGAGATTACACACTGGTATATACTATACACAGGGGAGATGACATACAGGTACATACTATATACAGGGGAGATGACACACAAGTATATACTATATACAGGGGAGATGACACACAGGTATATACTATATACAGAGGAGATGACACCCAGGTATATACTATATACAGGAGGAGATGACACACTGGTATATACTATACACAGGGGAGATGACATACAGGTAAATACTATATACAGGGGAGATAACACACAGGTATATACTATATACAGGGGAGATGACACACAGGTATATACTATATACAGGGGAGATGACACACAGGTATATACTATATACAGGAGGAGATGACACACAGGTATATACTATATACAGGAGATGACATAAAGTTACATAATATATACAGGAGGAGATTACATACAGGTACATACTATATACAGGTGAGATGGCACACATATATGTACTATATACAGGAGGAGATGACACACAGGTATATACTACATACAGGGGAGATGACACACGTATATACTATGTACAGGAGGAGATGACACACATATATATACTATATACAGGAGGAGATGACACACAGGTATATACTATATACAGGAGGAGATGACACACAGGTATATACTATATACAGGAGGAGATGACATACAGGTACATACTATATACAGGAGGAGATGACACACAGGTATATACTATATACAGGAGGAGATTACACACTGGTATATACTATACACAGGGGAGATGACATACAGGTACATACTATATACAGGGGAGATGACACACAGGTATATACTATATTCAGGGGAGATGACACACAGGTATATACTATATACAGGAGGAGATTACACACTGGTATATACTATACACAGGGGAGATGACATACAGGTATATACTATATACAGGGGAGATGACACACAGGTATATACTATATTCAGGGGAGATGACACACAGGTATATACTATATACAGGAGGAGATGACACACTGGTATGTACTATACACAGGGGAGATGACTTACAGGTACATACTATATACAGGGGAGATAACACACAGGTATATACTATATACAGGGGAGATGACACACAGGTATATACTATATACAGGAGGAGATGACACACAGGTATATAATATATATAGGAGGAGATGACATACAGGTACATAATATATACAGGAGGAGATGACATACAGGTACATACTATATACAGGAGGAGATGACACACAGATATATACTATATACAGGAGCAGATGACACACAGGTATATACTATATACAGGAGGAGATGACACACAGGTACATACTATATACAGGAGGAGATGACACACAGGTATATACTATATAAAGGAGGAGATGACATACAGGTATATAGTATATGCAGAAGAGATGACATACAGGTATATGCTATATACAGGAGGAGATGACACATAGGTATATACAATATACAGGAGGAGATGACATACAGCAGGTATATACTATTTACAGGGGAGATGACATACAGGTATATACTATATACAGGAGATGACATACAGGTGTATACTATATATAAGGGAGATGATAAACATGTATATACTGAGGGGAAAATGAGAGGTGTGAGGTGAAAATGAGGGGTGTGAGGTGAAAATGAAAAGGTGTGAGCGCAAAAGGAGAGGAGTGAGGGAAAATAGTGGAGTGATCGGAAAATGACAGATGTGAGGTCGAACTGACAAGTGTTAGGGGGGAATGAGAGGAGTGAGGGGGGAATGAGGGGAGTGAGGGGGGAAAATAAGAGGAGTGAGGGGGAAAATGAGAGATGTGAGGGGGAAAATGAGAGGCGGGATGGGAAAATAAGAGAAGTGAGGTGCTATAACTAACCACAGATATTTACTATGCCCAGGCAACGCCGGGCTCTTCAGCTAGTATAGTTATACATTAACATATCCTCAAAGACTGCGCTCCCACGATGAGTTTTTCGTGAGTTTTGAGGTTGCAGAATTTCTGCACCATTTCTGCACCTATTACACTGGTCAACGCAATTTTTCTGGCAAAAGGTTTTAAAAACATATTTTAAGTCAATTTTGGCTGCTGATTACGAATATGAACTCCGTTTTTGACTATCACATCAGGATTTCGAGATTTTCAATTTTTGATTAAAATTACTCCTATCTAATGTTTTATGATAAAAACACATGATTTTCAATACTACATTGTATATTTTTAATCAAGGAATAACAAAGATTACAAAGTCTATGTACAGCAAATCAAATATACTTACAGAATTAAACTACAAAATATAAAAACACATATATATGGCACACAGATGAATGACAAATAGCAGTTATTTGAACTTTCTTTTCTTGGCTGATCTGTGATGTACAGCTTCTGGGTTGTCTCTCATCAAGCTCCAGCAATAGTCAGCCATCATATGTGAGTCCCAGCAGCCTTGATACCGTTCTTCCATTGTTTTAATGTCCTGATGAAAACGCTTCCCTTGTTCCTCGCTCACATCCCCAAGGTTCTCTGGAAAAAAGTCCAAATGGCTGTGTAAATAGTGAATCTTGATACTCATTCTACATCCAAGATTTCGCAGACTCATTAGTAGCTCTTCCACAATCTCTTCATAGTTGTCTGCTTTCTTATTCCCTAGAAAATTCTGCACCACATTACAAAATGCATTCCAAGCTCTTTCTTCTGTCTCATTCATTGATGTGATAAAATTTGGGTCTCTCATAAGTGTTCTTATTTGAGGTCCATCAAGTATTCCAGCCTTTTTCTTCTCTTCACTAGGACCAGGAAAAGTTGAACATATATATTTAAAGCATTCTCCACTGTGATTGAGAGCTTTGACGAACTGCTTCATCAATCTAAGTTTTATGTGTAAGGGAGGAAAGACAATGTTCTTTCTATCCACTAGAGGATCATGGATGACATTCTTATTGCCAGATGCCAAATTCTGTCGCTGAGGCCATTCAGTTTTCACCCAATGCTCTGCTGTAGCTCTACTGTCCCAGTAGCACAGAAAGCAAGGGTGTTATCATAAGAAATGGGAATTATGCATGTTTAAAGAAAACAAAGATATTCTCACATTTATTGGGAGACTAAATGAAAACTATATTTAACTTAGTGAACCGTATAAACCGGCACTTTTCATACACTACTTATATTCATCATGGAATTCTTGAAAATGGGCTATATACGTGTGGCGCAAAAACGTGATGTGATAGAGAAATTATAAGATCAGATTTGAATTCAGCACCCTCAAATTAGTCTAAAACTGTTCTTAAAGTCCATGCCAGAATTTTTTTTTTCTTTTTGTAGACCAGTGTTATTCAGACTGCGTTTTTGGGCATATTTTAACACGCGCTTTTACCACTGCAGTTTTTGTCTCTGTTTGGTGTGCAATTTTTTACCAGGCAGTTTTAAAAAAGCAAGTTTATTTATTTTCATTTCACTGAACTTTATTGCCATACTTAGGTGCTGATTACATGCATTTTTGATACGTTTCCACTACAGAAATGCACTAAAACCGCATGTACGTTTTTTATCTGCTAATTTTCTGCATCTAATGTAAGTCTTCAGGGAAAGTCTGCACATAAAATTCAGCGTACCCAGAAGAGAAGTTGACATGTTGCGCATTCGAAACTCACACCACTGGTCAATTCACGCAGTGTAAATAAGAAGCCCAGTGGGCATGAGATTTCTAGAAATCCCCTTGACTTAGCTGGAAATGTAAGACGCTGCGTTTTTGATGCAGGGAATACACACAACGTCAAAAATGCGATGAAAGCTACTTGTGGGAACAAAGCCTAACATATCCTCTAAGGTTACCTTCCTTTTGGTGAGTTTTTGATGTTGAAAAATTTCTGCACGATTTTTGCACCTATTATTTTAATTAGTTTACTTGCATTTTTTCATTGTGTTTTTGAGTGCGTTTATTTAACATGCAGTTTTATCCCATTTTTATGCTTTAGTTTGTTTTTGTTTAGTATGTCATGCTTTAAATAAAGTTGCTTTATTTTTTATATTTCCTGTCTTTTGCTTTGGCAAATTTTTGTTGACATACTTAGGTGCAGATTACATGCATTTTTTATGCATTTCCACCCGTAGAAAAGCACTAAACACGTGCATTTTTTTGCTGTGAATTTTCCTCATCCAATATAAGTGTATGGAGAAAATCCACACAGAAAACTCAGCAAACCCACAAGAGGAATTGACATATTGCGGATTTTAAACACTCACCACAGGTCAGTTTAAAAGAAGCCCAGTGGGCGTGATATTTCTATAAATCCCATCCACTTTACCAGAACTGTAAAACACTGCATTTTTTGAGGCAGTAAAAACATGGTGTCAAAATGCACCTAAAGCTCATCGTGGGAAAGTAGCCTAACATATCCTCTAAACACCCCAATCAGTTTGTCTATACCCAGTGATGAAAAGTCATCTGCCAAAAGCATTTGTAATCATTAATTAGTATCCTAATACCTTCTCTAATCTAAGGCTGGTTTCACATGAGCATATTGGTAAGCATGTGAAATAAGCATATGTAATACTGAGATAGTATTAAAGAAATTGCTTCATTATTACAGATCATTAAGCTGATGAGCTCTCTTCTATAGGGGAAATCTAAGTACATGACACGGCAAACTTAAAAGTGTAATTTGGATAAAGTGATGATGTTATTCTGTTGCATTACTGAACAAAAATAGATCATATTTGCTGCTTGGCGCACATGGACTTAAAGGGGCATTCCCATTTTCAAGATCCCATCCCAATATGTAGTAAGTAGGGTTGAGCGAAACGGATCGGATAAATTAAAAAATTGCCGACTTTCGGCAAAGTCGGGTTTCGTGAAACCCGACCCGATCCCAGTGTGGGATCGGCCATGCAGTCGGCGATCTGCGCGCCAAAGTTGCGTTTTGTATGACGCTTTCACCGCCATTTTTCAGCCAATGAAGGAGGGCGGAGAGTGTGGGCAGCGTGATGACAAAGGTCTCGCTCCCCACCATCTTAGAGAAGGGCATGACAGTGATTGGCTTGCTTTCTGCGGCGTCACAGGGGCTATAAAGGGGCGTGCACGCCGACCGCCATCTTACTTCTGCCGATCTGAGCATAGGGAGAGGTTGCTGCAGCATCGTCAGAAGAAGGGACATAGTTAGGGAGGGAAGATTAACCCCCAAAACGCTTGTGCTGTAGCGATTTCCACTGTCCAACGCCACCTTTGTTTTGCAGGGACAGTGGAGGCTATATTTTTGTGCATCAGCTCTGTAGCTTATTAGGCTGCCTTATAAGGCTCCCTGATAGCTGCATTGCTGTTTGCACCGCTGCTGTGCAAACCAACTGCTTTTTTAAAACCAAAAATCCTGATGCTCCTTTCTGCAGTTATCTTGTGTATTTGTCCACACTTTTGTGTGCAGCAGTCCTTTTTGTTGCTGCCATACTTGTCCTGAGATCATTGTAGGAAGATAGAAATTGTACAACAGTCCTTGGATTTTTTCAGATATCTTCCAGCCACTTGCTGCCACTCACATTGCGTTGTGTTACACACTGGGCCTGAGTTGTGGTGCTGTCTCCCCCCCAAAAAAGGGAGATTCAAATTCTCACAATGTGGATCTACGTCAGTTCTGTTTGTCGTATATCAGCCAGCCACGTTCTGCCACTTACATTGTGTTGTAAAATACAGTGGGCCTGAGTTTGGGTGCAGTCGCACAAGGCCTCGAAGGCTCCCTTATCTGGGAGTTGGAAAACCGCGTTTAAAGCCGGAGCAGCAGGAAAAAGTTTTGGCTTTCCTTGCTGACTCAGCCTCTAGCTCTTTCGCCTCCTCTTCAGAAAGTTCCAAATATAAAAGCAGCGAGTCATCAGTGGATGCTCCCGGTCAGGAACAAGTCACTTCCTTGTGTCCTTCACCCAAACCAAAATTGAAGGATGCGTCAGGCGACACTACAGGTTACTCCATGGAGCTCTTTACACATACCGTGCCTGGGTTAGAAAGGGAAATTGTTAACAGCCCATTACAAGATGAATCGGACATGGAGTTCACTGATGCACAGCCACAGCTAGATTATTATGCTGTTCCATTGACTCAGATCACTACATTGCCCTAGCAGTGTACTGAGCCAGAAACTGACCCTGATGAAACTATGGTGCCCCGTCCCGAACGCTATAGCACCTTACACGGTGACACAGAGAAAGGTGCACATGACATTGAAAAGGAGGTGATAGATGACCCAGTTGTTGACCCAGATTGGCAGCCATTGGGGGAAGAGGGTGCTGCTGACAGTTGAGAAGGAGGATGATCCGCAGCAGCCATCAACATCACAACAGCTTTCATCTGGCAGGCCCGTCTCAGGCCAAAAACGTTTGTCAACCAAAAAACAGTTTTAGGACAGCGTGACAATCCGGTGAATGTAGCACAGCGTGCAATGCCTGAAAAGGTATTGCATAGTAGGAAGAGTGGAGTGTGGCAATTTTTTAACCAAGATCCGAATGATCAGTGCAAAGTTATCTGTAAGAAATGCTCAAAGACCTTTAGCAGAGGGAAGAATCCCCTAAATTTAAATACAATGTGCATGTGTAGACATTTAACCAGCATGCACTTGCAAGCCTGGACTAACTACCAAACGTCCCGTACCATTGGGGCACCTGCTCAAAATGAAGGTAGTCAGCAACGCTACATTGCTTCCCTCACTGTAAGCCCAACAGTTAGGACACCACCAGCAGCAAATGTGGAGGTATCGTCGCAAGGCCAAAGCAGTCAGGGAATCACAAGGTTTTTGGTAGGAAACACTGTATGTAGGTCAACATCAAGAATAGCCTCATCAACCCTCTCTCAATCCGCCATGTCCACCACCACCACCACCGCTAGTTTCACCATATGCACCTCTCCAGTGCAGCTCACCCTACAAGAGACTCTCATTAGGAAAAGGAAGTACTCATCCTCTCATCCGTGTACACAGGGTTTGAACGCCCACATTGCTAGACTAATCTCATGAGAGATGATGCCCTACCAGTTGGTTGAAAGCAAAGCTTTCAAAGCCCTGATGGCCTACGCAGTACCATGCGATGACCTACCCAGTCAACACTTCTTTGCGAGAAAAGCCATCCCAGCCCTCCACCAGCATGTCAAAGACCGCATTGTCCATGCACTCAGTCAATCAGTCAGTAGAAAGGTGCACCTCACAACAGATGCATGGACCAGTAGGCATGGCCAGGGACGTTACGTGTCCATCACGGCACACTGGGTTAATGTGGTGGATGCAGGGTCCACAGGGGACAGCCTTAGTGGGACAGTTCTGCCTAGCCCACGGTCTAGGAAACAGTTGGCTGTAGGTGTTTGCCACCCCTCCTCCTCCTCCAGCAGAAGCGAAAGCTCGTCCACAGAGCGCAGTCGCACGACCACTCCACCCGCAGCTGCCAGTGTTGCACACGAGGTGTCCCATTATGGAACTGCTAGTGGTAAGCGTCAGCAGGCTGTGTTGGAAATGAAGTGTTTGAGCGACAACAGACACACTGCGGAAGTTCTGGCCAAATTCTTGCAGCAAGAAAGTGTATTGCTGATGTAGCTCAAGCCAAGTACACAATAGTAATAGTTTAGTATTAGATGGTATAGCTGTCTCATATGAGAAATGTAATATGCCAAATGTGGCTGGAGGGTTCCTGTGTCGTTTTTTATGTGTCTCCAAAAAAACAGGAGAGGATAGAGATCCATCGGTAGATAATTTCGGTATGCTGCACAGGGAGCCAACGTGGGTGGATTGGTGGGAGCAGGCCGACACAGTCCGTGTCTAGGCTGTAGGAGCTATGTCATATGAGACAGCTATACCATCTAATACTAAATTATTACTATTGTGTACTTGGCTTGAGCTACATCAGCAATACACTGGTTCATACAACTGTGTCCATAACAATAACCATCACGGCCTCACAGTATACCTAGTCTAGTGAGACGTCCCAATAGGCGATATTGTGATCAAGGCCACGAGTTGGCTGAAACGTTTTTGTGCCTATCGCTTCACCACCACTATTGTCTAAATAAACTTTTTCACTTGGAGCAAACAAAAAACCATATGAGTGCAGTGATTATTCTACTTTATGATTTATGGGACCTAAGGCCCCTTTCACTGGCACCGTGAACCACAATAGTCAAGTGCTAGCTTTCTACGCACTCTTGGGCGATGGCACTGGCACTGGCACAGGGTCCCTCATAGTACAAAGAAGTGTCTCTGACGGTGGTGGTGCACAACCAATCTCAGACACACCGTCGTAATATGAGGGGCCCTGTACCAGTACCGCCGCCCACGAGAGTGTTTTCCCCTGCTCAAACAGTGCTCTAACAATTGCAATACTTACCTCTCCCTGCTCCACCACTGTGTAGTCTGTGCTGTTAAATCCTTCAATGGCACTGCCAATAAAAATTTGTTGAAATGATAGATGATAGTTAAAATATACAGGGGCCCTGGTGTCCATTTAAACCAGTTAGTACTTTGCACCTACTACCACTGTCTGCTACTCAGCAGAGGAGCCCACCCCTGTACCTAGCTATGCCACCATTTTACTTATGAACAATTTTTTGGCAAATATTTAGCCCACTTTATTATTTGGGCCTACTAACTTAGTCGGCTACTCATTACAATTTTTCGACACTGAACAAAGCAATGCCACCAGTTTACTCCAGTTACCAATTTGAACTGCATTTAGCCTACTTTTTTATTTTAGGCCTACTACATGTGTCTGTCTGCACCACTCAATCCAGCTGTCCTCTACTGAACAAAGCTATGCTGCCTGTGTACTCCAGATACCAATTTTGAACTGCATTTAGCCTACTTTTTTATTTTAGGCCTACTACCTGTGTCTGTCTGCGCCACTCAATCCAGCTGTCCTCCACTGAACAAATCTATGCCGCCTGTGTACTCCAGTTACCAATTTTGAACTGCATTTAGCCTACTTTTTTATTTTAGGCCTACTACATGTGTCTGTCTGCGCCACTCAATCCAGCTGTCCTCCACTGAACAAAGCTATGCCGCCTGTGTACTCCAGTTACCAATTTTGAACTGCATTTACCTACTTTTTTATTTTAGGCCTACTACCTGTGTCTGTCTGCAACACTCAATCCAGCTGTCCTCCACTGAACTAAGCTATGCCGCCTGTGTACTCCAGTTACCAATTTTGAACAGCATTTAGCCTACTTTTTTATTTTAGCCCTACTACCTGTGTCTGTCCGCGCCACTCAATCCAGCTGTCCTCCACTGAACAAAGCTATGCCGCCTGTGTACTCCAGTTACCAATTTTGAAATGCATTTAGACTACTTTTTTATTTTAGGCCTACTACATGTATCTGTCTGCGCCACTCAATCCAGCTGTCCTCCACTGAACAAAGGTATGCTGCCTGTGTACTCCAGTTACCAATTTTGAACTGCATTTAGCCTACTTTTTTATTTAGGCCTACTAAGTCTGTCTGCGCCACTCATTACAATTGTCCTCCGCTGAACAAAGCTGAGCCGTCAGTTTCATCCTGTGCCGAATATTAAACTGCATTTGGCCTACTTGTTTGGTTGGGCCTACTAACGGTGTCTGACGCTGCTTGTTGTTCTCCTCCACTGAACAAAGCTGAGCCTCAATTTTCATCCTGTGTCGAATATTAAACTGCATTTGGCCTACTTGTTTGGTTGGGCCTACTAATGGTGTCTGCCGCTGCTTGTTGTTCTCCTCCACTGAACAAAGATGAGCCTCAATTTTCATCCTGTGTCGAATATTAAACTGCATCTGGCCTACTTGTTTGGTTGGGCCTACTAACGGTGTCTGCCACTCCTTGCTTTTCACCTCCACAGAACAAAGCTGAGCCTCAATTTTCATCCTGTGTCGAATATTAAACTGCATTTGGCCTACTTGTTTGGTTGGGCCTACTAACGGTGTCTGCCGCTCCTTGCTTTTCTCCTCCACTGAACAAAGCTGAGCCTCAATTTTCATCCCGTGTCGAATATTAAACTGCATTTGGCCTACTTGTTTGGTTGGGCCTACTAACGGTGTCTGCCGCTGCTTGTTGTTCTCCTCCACTGAACAAAGCTGAGCCTCAATTTTCATCCTGTGTCGAATATTAAACTGCATTTGGCCTACTTGTTTGGTTGGGCCTACCAACGGTGTCTGCCGCTTCTTGCTTTTCTCCTCCACTGAACAAAGCTGAGCCTCAATTTTCATCCTGTGTTGAATAATAAACTGCATTTGGCCTATTTGTTTGGTTGGGCCTACTAATGGTGTCTGCCGCTCCTTGCTTTTCTCCTCCACTGAACAAAGCTGAGCCTCAATTTTCATCCCGTGTCGAATATTCAACTGCATTTGGCCTACTTTTTTGGTTGGGCCTACTAACGGTGTCTGCCGCTGCTTTGTTGTTCTCCTCCACTGAACAAAGCTGAGCCTCAATTTTCGTCCTGTGTCGAATATTAAACTGCATTTGGCCTACTTGTTTGGTTGGGCCTACTAACGGTGTCTGCCGCTGCTTGTTGTTCTCCTCCACTGAACAAAGATGAGCCTCAATTTTCATCCTGTGTCGAATATTAAACTGCATCTGGCCTACTTGTTTGGTTGGGCCTACTAACGGTGTCTGCCACTCCTTGCTTTTCACCTCCACAGAACAAAGCTGAGCCTCAATTTTCATCCTGTGTCGAATATTAAACTGCATTTGGCCTACTTGTTTGGTTGGGCCTACTAACGGTGTCTGCCGCTCCTTGCTTTTCTCCTCCACTGAACAAAGCTGAGCCTCAATTTTCATCCCGTGTCGAATATTAAACTGCATTTGGCCTACTTGTTTGGTTGGGCCTACCAACGGTGTCTGCCGCTTCTTGCTTTTCTCCTCCACTGAACAAAGCTGAGCCTCAATTTTCATCCTGTGTTGAATAATAAACTGCATTTGGCCTATTTGTTTGGTTGGGCCTACTAATGGTGTCTGCCGCTCCTTGCTTTTCTCCTCCACTGAACAAAGCTGAGCCTCAATTTTCATCCCGTGTCGAATATTCAACTGCATTTGGCCTACTTTTTTGGTTGGGCCTACTAACCGTGTCTGCCGCTGCTTTGTTGTTCTCCTCCACTGAACAAAGCTGAGCCTCAATTTTCGTCCTGTGTCGAATATTAAACTGCATTTGGCCTACTTGTTTGGTTGGGCCTACTAACGGTGTCTGCCGCTGCTTGTTGTTCTCCGAGAGTGAACAAAGCTGAGCCTCAATTTTCATCCTGTGTTGAATATTAAACTGCATTTGGCCTACTTGTTTGGTTGGGCCTACTAAGAGTGTCTACCTCTCCTTGCTTTTCTCCTCCACTGAACAACGCTGAGCCTCAATTTTCATCCTGTGTCGAATAGTAAACTGCATTTGGCCTACTTGTTTGGTTGGGCCTACTAATGGTGTCTGCCGCTGCTTGTTGTTCTCCACTGAACAAAGCTGAGCCTCAATTTTCATCCTGTGTTGAATATTAAACTGCATTTGGCCTACTTGTTTGGTTGGGCCTACTAACGGTGTCTGATGCTCCTTGCTTTTCTCCTCCACTGAACAAAGCTGAGCCTCAATTTTCATCCTGTGTCGAATATTAAACTGCATTTTGCCTACTTGTTTGGTTGGGCCTACTAATGGTGTCTGCCGCTCCTTGCTTTTCTCCTCCACTGAACAAAGCTGAGCCTCAATTTTCATCCTGTGTCGAATATTAAACTGCATTTGGCCTACTTGTTTGATTGGGCCTTCTAACGGTGTCTGCCTCTCCTTGCTTTTCTCCTGCACTGAACAAAGCTGAGCCTCAATTTTCATCCTGTGTCGAATATTAAACTGCATTTTGCCTATTTGTTTGGTTGGGCCTACTAATGGTGTCTGCCGCTGCTTGTTGTTCTCCTCCACTGAACAAAGCTGAGCCTCAATTTTCATCTTGTGTCAAATATTAAACTGCATTTGGCCTACTTGTTTGGTTGGGCCTTCTAACGGTGTCTACCGCTCCTTGCTTTTCTCCTCCACTGAACAAAGCTGTGCCTCAATTTTCATCCTGTGTCGAATATTAAACTGCATTATGCCTACTTGTTTGGTTGGGCCTACTAACGGTGTCTGCCGCTCCTTGCTTTTCACCTCCACTGAACAAAGCTGAGCCTCAATTTTCATCCCGTGTCGAATATTAAACTGCATTTGGCCTACTTGTTTGGTTGAGCCTACTAACGGCGTCTGCCTCTCCTTGCTTTTCTCCTCCACTGAACAAAGCTGAGCCTCAATTTTCATCCTGTGTCGAATATTAAACTGCATTTGGCATACTTGTTTGGTTGGGCCTACTAATGGGGTCTGCTGCTGCTTGTTGTTCTCCTCCACTGAACAAAGCTGAGCCTCAATTTTCATCCTGTGTCGAATATTAAACTGCATTTGGCCTACTTGTTTGGTTGGGCCTACTAACGGTGTCTGCCGCTGCTTCGTTGTTCTCCTCCACTGAGCAAAGCTGAGCCTCAATTCTCATCCTGTATCGAATATTAAACTGCATTGTCCTACTTGTTTGGTTGGGCCTACTAACGGTGTCTGCCGCTCCTTGCTTTTCTCCTCCTCCACTGAACAAAGCAGTGCCGCCTGTTTACTCCTGTTACCAATTTTGAACTGCATTTGGCCCACTTTATTACTTGGGCCTACTAACTGTGTCTGCCACTCATTACAGTTTTCCTCCACTGAACAAAGCAATTCCGCCTGTTTAGTCCTGTTACCAATTTTGAACTGCATTTAGCCTACTTTATTCTTTGGGCCTCTATCTCTGTTTTTCCTCCTCATCCTGCCCATTGCCCAGCCACTGCTAGATGAGTCTGCTGGTACATTGACCCAGACCACTACATTCCCCTTGCACTCTACACAGCCAGAATCTGACCCTGCTGAAAGTTAGGTTCCCCTTCCCGCATACTATACCACCTTACACGGGGACAAAGAGGAAGGTGCAGATGAAAGTGCAGGTTCCTTCATCAGGTGGGGGGGGCATACTCATTGGCAACATCACTGGCACAGGGCCCCTCATAGTATGCAAAAGTGTCTCTGCCGGTGGGAGGCGCCTCCGCCATCATAAACACCGCCGTACTTTGAGGGGCCCTGTGCCAGTGCCAATGATAACGAGTGGGCCCCCCCTGCTTGCTCAGGATCACAGCACTTGCAAAGTTTAAATGCTTACCTCTCCCTGCTCCACCGCTGTGACGTATTCTGCGTTTCCTGGGCCAATGAAAAACTTGAGCCAGCCCTACGCCCCACAAATTTAGCCAAATGACCCCCAGTTTTCAATGCCTAACTATTCTTATAAAGTAAATTAAGATTGACAAGCTTCAGTAATAAGAATTGATGTTTTTGGCATTAAAATGGGCACTGTAGGCGTTTTCCTGTCCTCCACTCTCTGCCGACTTTGTTTCCCCATTGACTTGCATTGGGTTTCGTGTTTCAGTCGGCCCCCGACTTTTCGCAATAATCGGCCGATTTCACCCGATCCGACTTTTGAGAAAGTCGGGTTTCGCGAAACCCGACTCGATCCTAAAAAAGTAAAAGTCGCTCAACTCTAGTAGTAAGTGTAATATTAGAAATGTAGTTTAGTTCTTCTGATTTGATTCTTTTTCCTCATGCAGGGCATTGCAGTAGCTTATGTATTCATGGTTACAAACCTTAACAACTAACTAACTTTCACTATATGAGTGGTCGCATCTGAGTTGCCCGCCTAGGAATTGGGGATACTTGGTACTGGGTCCAGATCTCTTAAAGGGGATGTCACGGTGGCTGCGACCCGGTCCATGGCCGTGAGCGCTCACTTAAAAGGGGAAAGGTATTTAAGGGGATTTTGGTAATAAAGTCTATTTGTGACGCCACCTGTGGTTCTCGGTCAGAGGGGACCAATTCTGCTTAAAGGGGTCCTCTGGGGTGATGTTGTTGCAGGAAAGTGATGACGCTTCCCACAGGTGAAGCGGGGCCCCAGGGCTCCCAAGGTGTATGGCAAAGATGGTGGGTTACCGGTAAATAACAGATGACACAGAGTTGTAAAGTCTTTACCTGCTTTATTGGTGGCAGCAGTCCACAGTCCAGGTACCAGGCACAGGTGTTGATGTGGTCCAGCCAGTCTGGAGGCAATAGTGGATCCCTCTCCCAGGTGAGGTCCGTAAGCCTTCCTACTCATGCTAGTATGCGAGGTCCCTGCTGCCTGTAGCTTGCTGGCAAAGTCCTCTCCCTCCTGTCCTGAGACAGGTACCTGTATGGTGGGCAGCTTGAGCCATTTTATAGGGTCTCTATCATGACCCGGGCTCTTCAGGTGCTGCTTCGCCTCCAGGCATGGTGTGGGCAAATAACATACAGTCCTATGCCCTCCGGTTCTGCTATGTGTCCTAGAGTACAACACAGCCTCGGACTCCCTGCACCCAGTTCCTGCGCTTCGGCTCTGAGGGTGCCTGGTCACAGTTCCCCTGTGAGCCCCTTGTTTCCCCCACTGTGCTCCTTTCCTCAGTTGCTGCACTACTCTCAATGCCTTGGGTTCACCTTCTTCCCTGGAGCTGCAGCTCAGTCCTGGCTGCACAGTTCCACTGTCTGCTCTCTGTTCCAGACTTCCTTCTCTGTCCACTGTCTCTCACCAACTAACCTAACTCCTCCTCCAGACCAGAACACTTAAAGCTGGGGAAGCTCCCCAGAATCTGGGTCCTGAGCTCCCCCTTCTGGCCTGGATTCAGAATGTGTTGAATGTGGGTGCGCTACCTGGTAAAGGGAAATTTTCCTTGCCTCCAAGCATGATATCGCCCTCCCCGAAAGGAAAGCAACATCACTGTAACAACCGGTTACCTGGGGTATTACATATCCATGAATTCATAAACTACTCCAATGCCCGCACATTCGGAATGTGACATAGCGAATCCAAAGAACTATACTATATTTCTTATTGGAGATATTTGCTAATATTATTATTGTTACACCGACTATATAGTGGGATATGATCTTGGAGATTGGAATCAGGGCTGCGACGAGGCATTTCAGGACCATATACTGACAAAACTGGTCACTCTTGGAAACACTCCACTTCTGCCCCACATTCTCACCAATCACACATTAACAGTTCCAATCGACAACCAGATTACATACATAGCCAGTAGCTTTTTTGGGGGCCAAAATATTTTTTAAGCCGCCATCATGACAAGGTAGACTCTTTTGGCAGGGCCCTACTCTATTCTAACCTATTAAAAAATTCTTAAAACATCCAATACTCTTTTTAGTTATAATTTTCTTTATGGGAATGAGTCACTTTCATTTTTTAAAATGACCATTAATGCAACTTACAAGAGACAAATACGATCACACCATGGCAGGACCACATATTACCACCACATAGTGACCAAATAATACCACGTTCAAGGCACAAATACCACCACACTATGACCAGACCATATATTACCATCACATAGTAACCAAATAATACCACATACAAGGAACAAATACCAACACACCTAGACCAGACCACATATTACCATCACATAATAACCAAATAATACCACATACAAGGAGCAAATACCAACACACCAGAACACATATTACCACTACATAGTGACTGAATAATTCCACACACATGGAACAAATATGGCCACACCATGACCAGACCACATATTACCACCACAATGACTGAATAATACAAGACACAAGGAACAAATACTGCCACACTATGACCAGATCACATATTACCACTAAATAGTGACCGAATACTACAATACTGATAAAAAAAACACAATAATAAGTGCCATTATACACATATGCTTTGCACATAATGTCAGTGTACAGGCAATACAGTGATCACCAGTGAAATTATACATAGGAGCTCTGTATATATTGTCAGTGTACAGAAAATACAGTGATCACCAGTGACATTATACACAGGAGCTATGTATATAGTGTCAATGTAAAGATAATACAGGGATCACTAGTGATTAGTGTTGAGCGATACCTTCCGATATCGGAAAGTATCGGTATCGGAAAGTATCGGCCGATACCGTCAAAGTATCGGATCTAATCCAATACCGATACCCGATCCCAATGCAAGTCAATGGGACGAAAATATCGGAATTAAAATAAACCCTTTCTTAACTTGTAGGTTCATTCTACATGAAGGAAAACAACTAAGAATAATGTAGGATGTATTGGGGGACGTGGCGGAGACATTAAAGGCACAGAGGTTTAGCCCAATCTAATAGAATAGCAGGATTTTGTTTTGTTTTTTATTACGTTCGGCGTTAGAAAGATTTTGACTATGTTAATTTTTTTTTATTTTGTCAGATATTGATGTTTCACTACTTCCACGCCCTTCACCTTCTTTTTTACTTCTCCCACACTTTCTTCTTCATTATCCTCATCATCAGCTTCTTTGACATCAACTTCTTCACCTTATTCATCTTCTTCTTCATCTTCTACCTATTATTTTTTTTGTTACATTGTTCATATTCTTTTTATTTTACTATTATCTTCTTCATATTCAACTTCTTCATCATATTCTTATTTGTGACAGGCATTCCCGTAGTTGTTATCTATAAAAGTTTGAAGATTACACCTTCCGTTCTGCCTGTCACAAAACAGTTACATTTGTCCGCGTTCAGTTTGGCCTGCAGCATCAGGCTTTATCCAGGGGCACCACGAGGAGGAACGGACTCACCCCCATACACTGCTTAGTCTTCTTCTGCTTATAATTTAGATAATATCTTTTGCTCTGATATTTAGTCTTATGCTTAATGTTCTTCTGCTCTTTGTTCTGCAGCCTCTTGTTCTTCTGCTTCTCGGTCTTCCAGGTCGTCGTCGTCTCCAGGGTCGTCGTCTCCGGGGTCGTCGTCATCGGGGTGGTCTTCAGGGTCATCGTCTCCAGGATCGTCGTCATCTTAGTGGTTGTCGTCTCGGTGTCGTCGTCATCTTAGGGGTGGTCTTCCGGGTCGTCGTCTTTAGGGTCTTGAACTTGGAAATGTAGCAGAAGGTACAAGTAGGCTGAGAAAATGCCGAGAAACAGCTGATGGAACTGGAACTCGGATGGCTACCCGAAGGTCCAAGAGCCAATGGAACTACCGAGGACCAGCTGACGTTACTGGAACCTGGTTACTAAGCAGGAGGTACCCGTGCCTGAAAGCACTACCAAGGACCACCTGACGTTGGTGGAACTCGGATACCCAGAGGGAGGCACCTAAGCCAAAGGCTCTGCCCGGAACCAGCTGACGGTACTGGAACCAGGATGGGGAGCAGAAGGTACAAGAGCAAAAGACACTGCCGAGAACCAGCTGACGGTACTGGAACCCGGATGGGTAGCCGAAGGTCCAAGAGCCAATGGAACTACCGAGGACCAGCTGACGTTACTGGAACCTGGTTACTAAGCAGGAGGTACCCGTGCTGAAAGCACTACCAAGGACCACCTGACGTTGGTGGAACTCAGATACCCAGAGGGAGGCACCTAAGCCAAAGGCTCTGCCCGGAACCAGCTGACGGTACTGGAACCAGGATGGGGAGCAGAAGGTACAAGAGCAAAAGACACTGCCGAAAACCAGCTGACGGTACTGGAACCCGGATGGGTAGCCGAAGGTCCAAGAGCCAATGGAACTACCGAGGACCAGCTGACGTTACTGGAACCCGGTTACTAAGCAGGAGGTACCCGTGCTGAAAGCACTACCAAGGACCACCTGACGTTGGTGGAACTCGGATACCCAGAGGGAGGCACCTAAGCCAAAGGCTCTGCCCGGAAACAGCTGACGGTGCTGGAACCAGGATGGGGACCTATTCAAGCTTGTCTTCCTAGAGCCCCAACTAGCGGTGTTGGAGCAAAGGGTCAGCAGGGGGAGCAGAGTGTAGGCCGAAGCCTGCACTGGAGGCATTTGTAGGTCTGTTGTGTCTGCGTGGCATTTGCAGGACACGTTGCCAGCTACACAGCAGGGGAACAGCTGGCGGTGCTGAACCCCACTGACACATTGGCTGGTGTTTTTCTCTGTGCAGCTAGCAGTACTGGGCCCCAACTGGCGGTGTTAGAGCCCAGGGTCAGCAGGAGGAGAGGGAGCAGAGTGTAGGCCGAAGCCTAATTGAACCAATTTTAAAGGTAACCTTTAACCCCCCCTCAGGTGTTACAAAGTAGAAGAGCCATGCCTTTTGCAGCAGTAGTGCAGCACAAGTCGAAGGTTGCTCTTTTAATTTTGTTCCTTGCACAAGCTGAATGAAACACGTACAACATTTTGGCCCTTATAGAGTCAATCTGTCTTGGAGGCGGGAGTTCCCTTTGTAATGAGACGCAGCACAGCTGGCAAAAATATCAACTTGGTACTTGGCGCGGCCTCCTGAGCATCGCATTTTGCTGTACAGGAGTCTGCGTTGTTGCGTTATCCATTGGCCATGCGCTGCCCGTCTTCTGACATCATTTCATGTCGGCTGGTGCGGTTCGCGATGCCCATGAATCCCAGCCCCGCAGTGTCTTTACAGTGTTTCACACTGCGGGGCTGGGATTCATGGCCTGGCGCAGTACATATGTTCGCCTCTCGCTCGTGTCCTTACACCTGCTACAGACTGTGCGGCGTCAGCTGATCCCTTATCGCATGCCACGGCCATGAAGCCGCACAGTCTGAAGAAGGCGGAAGGAGCTGAGTGACAGCCTGGCGAAGATATGCACTGCTCATGCCCGTCAATCACACCCTCGCAGTCAAAATAAATAAGACACCGAGGGGCGTTGTGTCGGGCAGGGCGGCCGCAGAGGCGCAGCCAGCCAAACAATGATGTCAGAAGAAGGGCTGTGCTACCAAGGGGGTTGTTGCGTGTCATTACAAAGGAAAGTCACACCTCAGGGACGTTTTAATGGTCTCAGGGGACACATTGTAGACGTGTTCTGTTCCACGTGTGCAAGGAGAATAAGTTTATGAGCCACCTTGCACACATGCAGCATTACTGCTGTACAAGGTGGCTGTAAAACATACAAACACCTGGGGGAGGGGGGACAGGTTCCCTTCAATTTCAGTTCTTGTGTCTGCGTGGCTGTTGCAGGACACGTTGCGGGCTACACAGCAGGGGAACAGCTGGCGGTGCTGAACCCCACTGACACATTGGCTGGTGTTTTTCTCTGTGCAGCTAGCAGTACCGGGCCCCAACTGGCAGTGTTAGAGCCCAGGGTCAGCAGGAGGAGGAGAGGGAGCGGAGTGTAGGCCGAAGCCTGCACTGGCGGCAGCTTTGTGTCTGCGTGGCTGTTGCAGGACACGATGCCGGCTACACAGCAGGGGAACAGCTGGCGGTGCTGAACCCCACTGGCACATTGGCGAGGTGTTTGGCTCTGTGCAGCCAGCACTTCTGGGCCCCAACTGGCATTGTTAGAGCCCAGGGTCAGCAGGAGGAGGAGAGGGAGCGGAGTGTAGGCCGAAGCCTGCACTGGTGGCAGCTTTGTGTCTGCGTGGCTGTTGCAGGACACGATGCCGGCTACACAGCAGGGGAACAGCTGGCGATGCTGAACCCCACTGACAGAGTGGCGTGTGTTTTGCTCTGTGCAGCCAGCACTTCCGCACAGCAACTAGCGGTGTTGGAGCCCGGGCTCTGCAGGTGGAGCAGAGTGTAGGCCGAAGCCTAATTGAACCGATTTTAAAGGTAACCTTTAACCCCCCCTCAGGGGTTACAAGCTACAATAGCCACAGCTTGGGCAGCAGTAATGCTGCACAAGTCAAAGGTTGGTCTTTTATTTTTGCTCCTTGCACACGCAGAAAGAAACACGTATAACATTTAGGCCCTTAAGCAGTCAAACTGTTTTGGAGGCGTGAGTTCCCTTTGTAATGAGACGCAGCCCAGCTGTCAAAAATCCCACCTTGGTGCTGGGTGCGGCATCCTGAGCGTCGTTATTTGCTGCACAGGAGTCTGCACTGTCGTGTCATCCCTTGGCCTTGCGCTGTTAGCGCTGCCCATCTTCTGACATCATTTAATGTTGGCCGGTGCGGTTCGCGATGACCATGAATCCCAGCCCCGCAGTGTATTTACATTGTTAAAACACTGCAGGGCTGGGATTCATGGCCTGGCGCAGTACATATGTTCGCCTCTCACACTCGGGTCCTTACACCTGCTTCAGACTGTGTGGCGTCAGCTGATCCCTTGTCGCATGCCATGGCCATGAAGCCGCACAGTCTGAAGAAAGTCAAAGGAGATGAGGGACAGGCGAACATATGCACTGCTCATGCCCATCAATCACACCCTCGCAGTCAAAATAAATAAGACACCAAGGGGCGTTTTGTGGGCCAGGGCGGCCACAGAGGCGCAGCCAGCCAAACAATGATGCCAGAAGACGGGCAGCGCTACCAAGGGGGTTGCAGCGTGTCATTACAAAGGAAAGTCACACCTCAGGGACGGTTTAATGGTCACAGAGGACACATTTTAGACGTGTTCAGTTCCACGTGTGCAAGGGGAATAAGTTTCTGAGCCACCTTGCAAACATGCAGCATTACTGCTGTACAAGGTGGCTGTGAAACATACAAACGCCTGGGGGAGGGGGGACAAGTTCCCTTCAATTTCAGTTCTTGTGTCTGTGTGGCTGTTGCAGGACACGATGCCGGCTACACAGCAGGGGAACAGCTGGCGGTGCTGAACCCCACTGACACATTGGCGAGGTGTTTGGCTCTTTGCAGCCAGCACTTCTGGGCCCCAACTGGCAGTGTTAGAGCCCAGGGTCAGCAGGAGGAGTAGAGGGAGCGGAGTGTAGGCCGAAGCCTGCACTGGCGGCAGCTTTAGGTCTGTTGTGTCTGCGTGGCTGTTGCAGGACACGTTGCCGGCTACACAGCAGGGGTACAGCTGGCGTTGCTGAACCCCACTGACACATTGGCTGGTGTTTTTCTCTATGCAGCTAGAACATCTGGGCGCCAACTGGCGGTGTTAGAGCCCAGGGTCAGCAGGAGGAGCATAGTGTAGGCCGAAGCCTGCACTGGAGCAAGTTGAAAGGGAACCCTTAAACCCCCCCCCCAGGGGTTTGTAGCTGAAAGAGCCATATTGTACAGCACTAATGCTGGAAAAGGTAAACTTAGCTCTTTTAATTATGGTCCTTGCAAACGCTGAACTTGACACTTATGAAATGTGTCCCCTCACACCGTTAAACCGTCCGGTCGGAGGGACTTTCCTTTGTTATGTGATGCAGCACAGCTGTCATTCTTACCCCCTTGTCGCTGTGCGCCGCCTCCTCAGCGTTGTTTGAATCTGTCCCGGAGCCTGCGCTGTTATGTTAGCCCTTGTCCATGCACACATTTTGCGCTGCCCATCTTCTGACATCATTTGGTGTCAGGCTGGCTGCGCCTGTGCGGCTGCGCTGGCCAAGATCCCGCCTCGCTGTGTCATCTAATGTAATCACTCTGCGGACCTGTGATCCATGGGCATGCGCAGTGCATATCCTTGCCCCTCACTCCCCTCCTTCCAGCTTCTTCTGACTGTGCGGCGTCATGGCCGTGGCATGCTATTAGGGATCAGCTGACGGCGCACAGTCTGAAGAAGGCTGAGGAAGATGAGAGAGAGGCGGAGGTTAAGATATGCACTGCGCATGTCCATGGATCACAGGCCCACAGTGGGATTAAATCAGAAGACACTACGAGGCGGGATCTCGTCCAGCGCGGCCGCACAGGCGCAGCCAGCCTGACACCAAATGATGTCAGAAGATGGGCAGCGCAAAATGTGTGCATGGACAAGGGCTAACATAAAAGCGCAGGCTCCGGGACAGATTCAAACAATGCTGAGGAGGCGGCGCACGGCGCCAAGGGGGTAAGAATGACAGCTGTGCTGCGTCACATAACAAAGGAAAGTCCCTCCGACCGGACGGTTTAACGGTGTGAGGGGACACATTTCATAAGTGTCAAGTTCAGCGTGTGCAAGGAGCACCACAAAAAGAGCCACTTTTTCCTTTTGCATCATTATTACTGCTGCACAAGGTGGCTCTTTCAGTAACAAACGCCTTGGGGGGGGTCGCATGACACGTTGCCGTATACACAGCATCCCCTGCAGGAGGCATTACTGAACCCCACTAACACATTGGCGAGGTGTTTGGCTCTGTGCGGACAGCACTTCTGGACAACAACTAGCGGTGTTGTAGCCCAGGGACAGCAGGAGGAGGAGGTGGAGGAGATAGGAGGGATTGCCACACACACAGCTGGGGAACAGCTGACGTTACTGAACCCCAATAACAGAGGAGCGACTGTTGACTGTGCGTACAGCACTACCAGGCAGCAACTAGCGGTGTTGTAGCCCAGGGACAGCAGGAGGAGGAGGTGGAGGAGATAGGAGGGATTGCCACACACACAGCTGGGGAACAGCTGACGTTACTGAACCCCAATAACAGAGGAGCGACTGTTGACTGTGCGTACAGCACTACCAGGCAACAACTAGCGGTGTTGGAGCTCAGGGACAGCAGGAGGAGGAAGTGGAGGAGATAGGAGGGATTACCACACACACAGCTGGGGAACAGCTGACGTTACTGAACCCCAATAACAGAGGAGCGACTGTTGACTGTGCGTACAGCACTTCCAGGCAACAACTAGCGGTGTTGGAGCCCAGGGACAGCAGGAGGAGGAGGTGGAGGAGATAGGAGGGATTGCCACACACACAGCTGGGGAACAGCTGACGTTACTGAACCCCAATAACAGAGGAGCGACTGTTGACTGTGCGTACAGCAATACCAGGCAACAACTAGCGGTGTTGTAGCCCAGGGACAGCAGGAGGAGGAGGTGGAGGAGATAGGAGGGATTGCCACACACACAGCTGGGGAACAGCTGACGTTACTGAACCCCAATAACAGAGGAGCGACTGTTGACTGTGCGTACAGCACTACCAGGCAACAACTAGTGGTGTTGGAGCCCAGGGACAGCAGGAGGAGGAGGTGGAGGAGATAAGAGGGATTGCCACACACACAGCTGGGGAACAGCTGACGTTACTGAACCCCAATAACAGAGGAGCGACTGTTGACTGTGCGTACAGCACTACCAGGCAACAACTAGTGGTGTTGTAGCCCAGGGACAGCAGGAGGAGGAGGTGGAGGAGATAGGAGGGATTGCCACACACACAGCTGGGGAACAGCTGACGTTACTGAACCCCAATAACAGAGGAGCGACTGTTGACTGTGCGTACAGCACTACCAGGCAACAACTAGCGGTGTTGGAGCCCAGGGACAGCAGGAGGAAGAGGTGGAGGAGATAGGAGGGATTGCCACACACACAGCTGGGGAACAGCTGACGTTACTGAACCCCAATAACAGAGGAGCGACTGTTGACTCTGCGTACAGCACTACCAGGCAACAACTAGCGGTGTTGGAGCCCAGGGACAGCAGGAGGAGGATGTGGAGGAGATAGGAGGGATTGCCACACACACAGCTGGGGAACAGCTGATGTTACTGAACCCCAATAACAGAGGAGCGACTGTTGACTGTGCGTACAGCACTACCAGGCAACAACTAGCGGTGTTGTAGCCCAGGGACAGCAGGAGGAGGAGGTGGAGGAGATAGGAGGGATTGCCACACTCACATCTGGGGAACAGCTGACGTTACTGAACCCCAATAACAGAGGAGCGACTGTTGACTGTGCGTACAGCACTACCAGGCAACAACTAGCGGTGTTGGAGCCCAGGGACAGCAGGAGGAGGAGGTGGAGGAGATAGGAGGGATTGCCACACACACAGCTGGGGAACAGCTGACGTTACTGAACCCCAATAACAGAGGAGCGACTGTTGACTGTGCGTACAGCACTACCAGGCAACAACTAGTGGTGTTGTAGCCCAGGGACAGCAGGAGGAGGAGGTGGAGGAGATAGGAGGGATTGCCACACACACAGCTGGGGAACAGCTGACGTTACTGAACCCCAATAACAGAGGAGCGACTGTTGACTGTGCGTACAGCACTACCAGGCAACAACTAGCGGTGTTGTATCCCAGGGACAGCAGGAGGAGGAGGTGGAGGAGATAGGAGGGATTGCCACACACACAGCTGGGGAACAGCTGACGTTACTGAACCCCAATAACAGAGGAGCGACTGTTGACTGTGCGTACAGCACTACCAGGCAACAACTAGCGGTGTTGTAGCCCAGGGACAGCAGGAGGAGGAGGTGGAGGAGATAGGAGGGATTGCCCACTCACATCTGGGAAACAGCTGACTTTACTGAACCCCAATAACAGAGGAGCGACTGTTGACTGTGCGTACAGCACTACCAGGCAACAACTAGCGGTGTTGGAGCCCAGGGACAGCAGGAGGAGGAGGTGGAGGAGATTGGAGGAATTGACACACACACAGCTGGGGAACAACTGACGTTACTGAACCCCAATAACAGAGGAGCGACTGTTGACTGTGCGTACAGCACTACCAGGCAACAGCTAGCGGTGTTGGAGCCCAGGGACAGCAGGAGGAGGAGGTGGAGGAGATAGGAGGGATTGCCACACACACAGCTGGGGAACAGCTGACGTTACTGAACCCCAATAACAGAGGAGCGACTGTTGACTGTGCGTACAGCACTACCAGGCAACAACTAGCGGTGTTGGAGCCCAGGGACAGCAGGAGGAGGAGGTGGAGGATATAGGAGGGATTGCCACACACACAGCTGGGGAACAGCTGACGTTACTGAACCCCAATAACAGAGAAGCGACTGTTGACTGTGCGTACAGCACTACCAGGCAACAACTAGCGGTGTTGGAGCCCAGGGACAGCAGGAGGAGCAGAGGAACACAGTGTAGGCCGAAGCCTGATTGGAGAAAGTCGAAAGGGAACCTTTAACCCCCCCAAGGCGTTTGTAGCTGAAAGAGCCAGCTTGTGCAGCACAAAGGATGCAAAAGGAAAAGGTGGCTCTTTTCATTATGCTCCTTGCAAACACAGAACTAAACACTTATAAAATGTGTCCCCTGATACCATGAGACCATCCCGGAGGTGGGACTTTCCTTCGTAATATGACGCAGCACAGCTGTCATTCCTACCCCCTTGGCGCCGTGCCCCGGCTCCTCAGCATTGTTTGATTCCGTCCCGGAGCCTGCGCTGTTATGTTATCCCTTGGCCAGGCACACTTAGCGCTGCCCATCTTCTGACATCATTTGGTGTCAGGCTGGCTGCGCCTGTGCGGCCGCGCTGGCCGAGAGCCCGCCTCGCAGTGTCGTCTAATGTAATCCCACCGCGGGCCTGGGATCCGTGGCCATGCACAGTGCATATCCTCACCTCTCACTCCCCTCCCTACGGCTTCTTCAGACTGTGCGGCGTCATGGCCGTGGCATGCTATTAGGGATTAGCTGACGGCGCACAGTCTGAAGAAGGCGTAGGGAGATGAGTGAGAGGCGGAGGTTCAGATATGCACTGCGCATGTCCATGAATCTCAGGCCCCCAGTGGGATTAAATCAGAAGACACTGCGAGGCGGGCTCTCGGCCAGCGCGGCCGCACAGGCGCAGTCAGCCTGACACCAAATGATGTCAGAAGAGGGGCAGCGCTAAGTGTGCCTGGCCAAGGGATAACATAACAGCGCAGGCTCCGGGACGGAATCAAACAACGCTGAGGAGCCGGGGCACGGCGCCAAGGGGGTAAGAATGACAGCTGTGCTGCGTCATATTACGAAGGAAAGTCCCACCTCCGGGACGGTTTTATGGTATCAGTGGACACATTTTATAAGTGTTAAGTTCTGCGTGTGCAAGGAGCTAAACAAAAATAGCTACCTTTTCCTTGTGCAGCATTACTGCTGCACAAGGTGGCTCTTTCAGTAACAAGCGCCTTGGGGGGGGGACAGGTTCCCTTACATTTCAGTTGTTGTGTCAGCGTGGCGGTCGCAGGACACATTGCCGGCTACACAGCTGGGGATCAGCTGACGTTACTGAAACCCAATAACACTGGGTCGTATGTTTTGACTGTGCAGATGGCACTTCTGAGCCTCAACTGGCGGTGTTGGAGCCCAGGAATTAAAGTTCAGGTGGTAGAAAGATGAACACAACAGGAGACCTGGATACTGTAGACAGTCACCTAATCATTTAATCAGGAAGAGGAGTGGCAAATTCCTGCGAGATCCAGGCCTTGTTCATTTTCAGGAAAGTAAGCCTGTCAATGCTATCGGAGGATAGTCGCATGCGACGGTCAGTTAGTACACCACCTGCAGCACTAAAGACGCGTTCCGATAATACACTAGCCGCAGGGCAAGCCAGCACCTCCAATGCATACTGGCTTAGCTCTGGCCATGTATCCAGCTTTGAGACCCAAAACTTGAAAGGGGAAGAGCCGTCTGGGAGTACAGCAAGAGGGCAAGACACGTAGTCTGTCACCATCTGACGGAACCGTTGCCTCCTGCTGACTGGAGCCGTCTGTGATGGTGTAGACTTTTGTGGCGGGCACAAAAAACTGTGCCACAGTTGGGCCATACTGGTCTTGCCTTGGGCAGAGGCACTGCTTCTGCTCCCTCTTTGTGCAGAGCCTCCTCCACTGCCTGGACGCACTGAGCTGCTTTGTAATGCACTAGCAGCACTTCTCTCACTTGGAATGGAGAAGATGATGGAATTCACCAGTGTGTCTTGGTACTCCCGCATTTTTCGCTCCCGGTTCAACGGTGTGATGAGGCTTTCTACGTTGTCCCGGTAGCGAGGATCGAGGAGGGTGAACACCCAATAATCAGACATGTTGAGAATGTGGGCGATGCGGCGGTCGTTTCTCAGGCACTGCAGCATGTAATCCACCATGTGCTGCAGACTGCCAACTGGACAAGAAATGCTGTCCCCTGCTGGAGGCGTGATCTCTGCCCGCTCGTCATCACCCCACCCTCGCTGTACACACTGAGTACTGGACAATTGTGTAACTCCCTCCTCTGGACGGATGTCTTCCTCCTCCATTGACTCCTCCTCATCCTCCTCACAAACTGTCCCCTGCCTACGCGTTTGTGAGGAACCACGTGGCGCTGACTGTCCAGAAGATGATGGAAATGGTGAATCCTCATCCTCCACCTCTTCCACAACATCATCCCTTAGCGCTTGCAGTGATTTTTCAAGCAGGCAGATAAGGCGGACAGTCATGCTGACTAGTGCATCATCTGCACTCGTCATCCGCGTGGAATAATCGAAGGGACGCAAAACCTGGCAGATGTCCTTCATAGTGGCCCACTCTGTGGTTGTGAAGTCTGAACGGCGCGGAGTGCGACTTCTTTGTGCCTGATGCAGCTGGTACTCCATTACAGCTTGCTGCTGCTCACACAACCGCTCCAACATATGTAACGTGGAATTCCACCTGGTAGGTAGGTCAAATATGATGCGATGTTCCGGCAGGCGGTGTCGGCGCTGCAGAGCCGCAATGCGCGATTTTACCATGCTGGAACGCCGCAAGTGAGCACACTCTAGGCGGACCTTGTGCAGCAGTGCATCAAGATCCAGATAGTCCCTCAAAAAACTCTGCACGACCAAATTGAGCACATGTGCCAGACATGGGATGTGAGTGAGGTTGCCGAGGCCCAGAGCTGCCACCAGATTTCGGCCATTATCACACACTACCATGCCTGGCTGGAGATTCGCTGGCACAAACCACACATCGCTCTCCTGCTTGATGGCATTCCAGTGCTCCTGCGCTGTGTGGCTTCGATTCCCCAAAGAAATTAATTTCAAGACGGCCTGTTGACGTTTGGCCACGGCTGTGCTCATGTCGGTCGTAACAGGTAAACGTTCATCACGGGTCCATGTGGAGGTGGACTGTGACGGCTCCTGCAGCGATGATTCTGAGGAACTGGTGTAAGAGGAGGAGTCAATGCGTACAGAATGGATTCCTGCAATCCTTGGAGTGGGCAGGACATGTCCTGCGCCACTCGCACGATCTGTACCCGGCTCAACGACATTAACCCAATGGGCAGTGAGGGAAAGGTATCGCCCCTGTCCATGTTGACTGGTCCACGCATCGGTGGTGAGGTGGACCTTGCTACTGACATCGTTCAGTAGCGCGTGTTTTATGTGTCCCTCCACATGCTTGTGCAGGGCAGGGACAGCTTGCCTGCTGAAGTAAAAGCAGCTGGGCACATTGTACTGTGGGACTGCCAATGACATCAAGTCACGGAAGCTGTCAGTCTCCACCAGCCTGAATGACAGCATTTCCAGTGACAGAAGTTTGGCAATGCCTGCAGTCAGAGCCTGTGCTCGTGGGTGGTTTGACGAGAAAGGCCGCCTTTTCTCCCATGCCTGTACTACCGATGGCTGTAGACTGGGCTGGGAGTGTGTGGATGACTGGGAAAGTGGTGCTGCGGGTGGAATTACAGTGGGTCTCTGGACAACAGGGCCAGAGGTTCTTCCACGGCGATCCTGGGAGGAAGCCGAACCAGCTGCGTGTGAGCTGGAGGAAGAGGCAACACGAGCTGAAGAAGTGGTAGCTGCCGCTGTTGGTTGGCCAAGCTCTTCAGTGTGTTTTTCTAACTCCACCGCATGCCTGTTGCGCACATGTTTCCACATGTTGGAGGTATTGAGGTTGCTGACATTTCGACCTCTTTTGACTTTGTGATGACACACCTTGCATTTGACATAGCAAATGTCATCTGCAACTGTGTCAAAAAAGAGCCAGACACTGCAAGTCTTGGGAGCGCCCTTTTTGGCTTTTGGAACAGACATGCTCCTAACGGGTGCCAAAGTGGAGGCTACAGGCTGCGCAGTCTTCCCCCTCCCTCTACCTCTTTGGCCCGTTCTAGGAATCTCTTCCTCGGAGCTGCTCCCACCACCTTCCTGTCCCTCACGCCACGATGGGTCAAGGACCTCATCATCTACACTACCCTCTGCCACCAACTGCTCCTCCTGGATAGTCTCAGCAGCAGAGCATGCACCAGAAAGTGGCACCTGTCTCCTGACTAGCCTGTATATAAGGCACTAATAATGAAAATCTGTTTCCACAGTGTGGGTTCTCTTTCTCCTGCGCAACATACTTGCAAGTATAGCAACTTTCTTTATATTGTACACGGTTATCCACATTAGACATGAGTGTTTTAAATCCATTTTTCCACTCTATTCCACATCTCCAGCATATCCCTATGCGGTATATATGGTATACATGTTCATTGGATCCCTATTTTTTCAATATAACATGTGAGAATTATAAGAATGTATCACATAGTCAGTTAGGATGTGGTCCCAATTGTTGTTAGCTGAATATATTGATACTCAGGTTCCTTTGTTCAAAGAACACCTATTTCGTGTGTTTGGGTAAACATGTTTCCTTTACTTTCTTTATTTCTTTTTTATTTGAAGATTCTCCTCAGGTATAAGAAGCATGCAATGCAATGAAAAAATAGAAAAAGAATGCGGCAACACTCACCGGACCTGTGATGCAGACTTGTCCTTTATTGAAGCAATGTGAACATATCTTCATGGCACGGGGGAGACAACAGCAAGTGAGGTGAGCGGGGAGAGGACGACGGCCGTTTCACGCCAACACCGGCGCTTCCACGGGTCCACAGTTAGCTGGATACGGGTGGAAAGTCACTAATAGGAATTATTAGAAAAAATGAGCAGCAGACTACACTACTTGAAAAAAAAAAAAAAAAAGAACAGTATGAGGCAATGAACCACCCTCCCTGAACTGAATACAACCAGCTATGGATGGCCTATGGCTGCACACAGACTAGAGAGTGGGCTGCACTCACACACACACACACACACACAGACCTTGCAGATCGCTGTGAAAACAGCGCTGCAAGGCAAAAGCAAGGTGATTAGTAGGTGAACACAGCGGTTGCTAAATTAGCCTTGGAAAAGCACAAAGAAGCAAATCGCTATCTCTAAACTGGCCATCAGTCAGCAAACAGCGTCCTGTCACTAACTGAATTCACAGCAGAGTGAGCGAAAAATGGCGCCAGCGACTTTTAAACTGCATCATGACATCATTTCAGCAGCCAATCACAGCCTTGCCAGTAGTTTCATGCCCTCCATGCTGAACAGGATGTGCCCACACTTGGAATCATTCTCATTGGCTGATTTTGTGCAAATTTGTGCAGTTTGAATCCTGGGAACTTCCGATTCCGGTATCCGATACGCGGCAAGTATCGGATCTCGGCATCGGAATTCCGATACCGCTAAGTATCGCCGATACCCGATACTTGCGGTATCGGAATGCTCAACACTACTAGTGATATTATACACAGGAGCTCTGTTTATAGTGTCAGTGTACAGTTAATAAAGTGATCACCAGTGACATTATACATGAGCTCTGTATATAGTGTCAGCGTACAGATAATACAGTGACATTATACACAGGAGCTCTGTACATAGTATACAGTATATAGCGTCAGTGTACAAGTAACACACTGACTCACCTGTGATGTCTCTATTTGAAGTCCTTCATCTTTGCTTTTGTTTTTCATCCAGCGCAGTCCATCATCACTTCTTACAGCCAGGACTCATCTCTGCATGAAATAACACATAGTTACCTAGAATCCCACTTGCAGGGCACAGTCCTAACTTTTTCCCTTTCTTCTACGCTACACAACTGAATACAGACATGCACTCACCTTTAATACATAATAAGTAATTATGCAAGCCACCATTCCAATCCATCACTGTACCCCCACCAACTATAAATATCCACTTTCCCTACACAATAAATATATAAATGAATTAGCACCTGTACTTTTCGCCTCAATACCAGTCACTCCATCTTCAATGCCCGACTTTGAACCTCCCACTCCCCCTTTACATTATATTTACTTGCCCCTTCTGCCCCATTTAATTATGTCATGTTTTCTCTTCCCCACCCCCACCCTCAATTCATTATCAACTGCTCTCCCCCACATTCAATATATCATTTACTCGCCCCACCCTTAATTTATAATTATTATCTGCCCAACCCCCAATTCATCACTTGTTGTTCCCTACCCTCAATTCATCATAATTTACAGTCTCCCGTCTCCCAGTTTCAAAACATCATCATTTACTCCCTCCACCCTCAAAATTCATCATTATTTGCTCTCCTCTAGCCCCTAAGTCATCATTTGCTCTTCCCGCCCCACCTTCAATTCAATTGCTGTCCTCATCCCCCAGCCTCCGTTCATCATTTGCAGTCCCCCAACCTCAATTTATCTTTTGCAGGAAAGCTCGGTCAAGCCAATATTTCTAGTTGATGGGGTGTCAAAAGAGATAGTTTTCCTTTTTCTAGATGCCTTATGCAGCAAGATATACTGATCACTTGCAGTCCAACTCCCCTCACTTAATCATTTGCAGTTCCACCCTCACTTTATCATTTGCAGTCCCCCTCCCCCTGACATCATCATTTGCAGTCCACCCATTTAATCAATTTTATAAAAAAAAAGTTTTTCATACTTACCTCACTGATGATCCCCTGCAGGCACAGCTCTGCTTCTGGTGTCGCTTGTACATGCCGGCGCCTACGCGATGACATCACCGCATATACAGTACAGACCAAACGTTTGGACATGTTCTCATTTAAAGATTTTTCTGTATTTTCATGACTATGAAAATTGTACATTCACACTGAAGGCATCAAAACTATGAATTAACACATGGAAAATTATACACTTAACAAAAAAGTGTGAAACAACTGAAATTATGTCTTATATTCTAGGTTCTTCCAAGTAGCCACCTTTTGCTTTGATGACTGCTTTGCACACTCTTGGCATTCTCTTGATGAGCTTCAAGAGGTAGTCACTGGGAATGGTCTTTCAACAATCTTGAAGAAGTTTCCAGAGATGCTTAGCACTTGTTGGCCCTTTTGCCTTCACTCTGCGGTCTAGCTCACCCTAAACCATCTCGATTGGGTTCAGGTCTGGTGACTGTGGTGGCCAGGTCATCTGGCGTAGCACCCCATCACTCTCCCTCTTGGATAAATAGCCCTTACACAGCCTGGAGGTGGTTTGGGGGTCATTATTCTGTTGAAAAATAAATGATGGTCCAACTAAACGCAAACCGGATGGAATAGCGTGCCGCTGCAAGATGCTTTGATGCTGGTGTAGTATGCCTTCAATTTTGAATAAATCCCCAACAGTGTCACCAGCAAAGCACCCCCACACCATAACACCTCTTCCTCCATGCTTCACGTGGGAACCAGGCATGTAGAGTCCATCTGTTCACCTTTTCTGCACTGCACAAAGACACGGTGGTTGGAACCAAAGATCTCAAATTTTGACTCATCAGATCAAAGCACAAATTTCCACTGGTCTAATGTACATTCCTGTGTTCTTTAGCCCAAACAAGTCTCTTCTGCTTGTTGCCTGTCCTTAGCAGTGGTTTCCTAGCAGCTATTTTACCATGAAGGCCTGCTGCACAAAGTCTTCTCTAAACAGTTGTAAAGATGTGTCTGCTGCTAGAACTCTGTGTGGCATTGACCTGGTCTCTAATTTGAGCTGCTGTTAACCTGTGATTTTTGAGACTGGTGACTTGGACAAACTTATCCTCAGAAGCAGAGGTGACTTTTGGTCTTCCTTTCCTGTGAGCCAGTTTCTTTGTAGCGCTTGATGTTTTTTGGCACAACTAGGGTTAGGGTTGCAATTAGGGATAGGGTTACGGTTAGAATTAAGGTTAGGGTTAGAATTAGACTATGTGCACACATTGTGGATTTGGCTGTGGATCCGCAGCGGATTGGCCGCTGCGGATTCGTAGCAGTTTTCCTTCACATTTACAGTACGATGTAAACCTATGGAAAACCAAATACCGCTCGGCATTTTCTGCAGCATGTCAATTCTTTGTGTGGATTCCGCAGCGTTTTACATCTGTTCCTGTATAGGAATCTGCTGGTGAAATCCACACAAAAAAACACTGGAAATCAGTGAGTTTGACCTGCGGATTTTTAAAAAATGGTGTGGAAAAATCCACACACAAATCCGCAACATGGGCACATAGCCTTAGAGTTAGGGTTGGAATTAGAGTTAGAGTTGGAATTAGGGTTGGAATTAGGGTTAAGATTAGGGTTAGGGGTGTGTTGGGGTTAGGGTTAGGCTTGTGGTTAGAGTTATGTGGGATTAGGGTTAGGGGTGTTTGGGGCTAGGGTTGTGGTTAGGGTTGGGATTAGGGTTAGGGGTGTGTTGGGGTTAGGGTTGTGGTTAGGGTTACGGTTGGGATTAGGGTTAGGGGTGAGTAGGGGTTAGGGTTGTGGTTAGGGGTGTGTTGGGGTTAGGGTTGTGATTAGGGTCATGGTTAGAGTTGGGATTAGGGTTAAGGATGTGTTGGGGTTAGTGTTGGAGTTAGAATTGAGGGGTTTCCACTGTTTAGGCACATCCAGCCAATCTTGCGTTCAAAAAGTCAAATGGTGCTCCCTCCCTTCCAAAGCCCAACGTGTGCCCAAATAGTGGTTTACCCCCACACATGGGGTATCAACGTACTCAGGACAACCTGTACAACAACTTTTGAGGTCCAATTTCTCCTGTCACCCTTGTGAAAATTAAAAATTGCAGG
The DNA here is from genome assembly GCF_051348905.1 of Ranitomeya variabilis. Lineage (NCBI taxonomy): Eukaryota > Metazoa > Chordata > Amphibia > Anura > Dendrobatidae > Ranitomeya > Ranitomeya variabilis. The sequence continues at coordinate 148,066,861 of NC_135235.1, forward strand.
CTAAAAAATCATTTTTGAGGAAAGAAAAATTATTTTTTATTTTCACGGCTCTGCGTTATAAACTTCTGTGAAGCACTTGGGGGTTCAAATTGCTCACCACACATCTAGATAAGTTCCTTGGGGGGTCTAGTTTCCAAAATGGGGAATCGCTACAATCCGTTGAAGCCTTCCTGAGTTATTACCTCATAAAGGGACACTGGTCAGAATTGCAAAAAATGGCCAGGTTATTAAGGTCAAAATAGGCTGGGTCATGAAGGGGTTAAACATTCATAAGCTGCTGTCAAACAAAATACTTTAACTAGAGCAGTCTCTGATGTTCCACTGGCTCTTATCCAATCCCCATGACCCCAAAACATGGTAGCTGGGCACTGGGGCTCTCACATGCACAGGCTGGGCTTCATAGCAGACCAAAGTTTACCCAGTATACAACAGGGAATCAATGGATCACTGGTTCAAGCCTCATAAGGGAACTAAAAAAGGGGAAGAGGAAGAAAGTTTTAAAAATGTAAAACAAAAACAAAAACTTTTAACTGATGAAATGATTGTATACTTTATATGGTTGTAAAAAAGATGCAGCCATCAGCCGTCAAGCTCAACTAAACAAGTATACAGTATGGCATCATCATATTCATATTGACCTCAAGAATCTTATTGTTTGGTCTTTTTTACCACATAATTAATGGTAGAAAAACAAAATCCAAAAAAAACATAGCAGAATAGATTTTTTTAACATTTCATCCCACTTGGAAACTTTTCATGTTTTTCTGTTTCTTACATGGTAAAATGAACGGTGTCATTAAAAACCATAACTCATCCCACAAAAAAACAAACATATCATATGGCAATGTTCATAGAAGAAAAGCGTGGCTCTTGAAATAAGAGGAAGAAAAAATAAAAGCACAAAGATTACAAATTTCAAGAGAACAGAGAGTGAAGGGGTATAAGACAAGGCTATGAATGTGTGAACTGCACTTCATATAAGGATACACAGATCTATTTGTATTTTGTATTCCTTTGTTTTTCAGCATGTTTTAAGTTTTTCTTCTTTCCTCTATTGTGGTCTAATTTTCATTTGCATTTGTTCAAATTTTTATAAAATAATTAACTATTTTTTGTAATTCTATTAATATACAGTGGAACGTAAAATTTTGGCCATCAAAATTACTGTTATTGTGAACAGTTAAGCAAGTTGAAGATTAAATGATCTCTAAAATAGCTAAAGATGACACATTTGCTTTGTATTTTAGGCAAAAAAAATATTGTCATCTTTTACATTTTAAAAATTATAAAAAGGAAAATAGGTGAATACAAAAGTTTTAGCACCCAGCATCATTTAGACCTAGTAGCACCCCTTTTTGAAAGTATCACAGCTTGCAAATGCTTTTTGTGGCCAGCCAAGAGTCTTTCAATTCTTGTATGAGAGCATTTCATCCATTCTTCCTTGGAAAATTCTTCCATTTCTGTGAGATTCCTGGGTCGTATTGCATGCACTGCTATTTTGAGGTCAGATCAGAGTACTGTGAGGGCCATTGTAAAACCTTCATATTCTACCTTTTGATGTAGTCTATTGTAGATTTTGACATGTGTTAAGGATCATTATCCATTTGTAGCAGCCATCCTCTTTTCAACTTCAGCTTTTTTACAGATGGTGTTATGTTTGCAACAATAATTTGTTGAAGTTTCATTGAATCCATACTTCCCTCTACCCGAGAAATGTTCCCCATTCCATTAGCTGCAATACAACCCCAAAGCATGAATGATTCACCTCCATGCTTGATGGAGGGCGAGATGATCTTTTCCTGAAATTATGTGTGCTTTTTTCTACACACATACCTTTGATCACTGTGGTCAAAGAGTTCTATTTTAACCTCATCAGTCCACATGAGTTGTTTCCAAAATGTATTACGCTTGTTTAGATGTTCTTTTGCATACTACTGATTCTGAATTTTATAGTGAGGATGCATGAGATGTTTTTTTTCTGATGACTCTTCTATGAAGGCTATATTTGTTATTTGTGCAGGTGACTTTGAACAGTAGAACAACTCTAAAGTCTGCTAAATCTTTATGAAGGTCTTTTGCAGTCAAGCGGGGGTTCTGATTTGCCTCTCTAGCAATCCTACGAGCAGCTCTCATTGAAATTTTGCTTGGTCTTCCAGACATTATCTTGACCACCACTGTTCCTGTTAAGTGCCATTTCTTAATTACAATGAAAACTGTTGGAGGAAAATAGCGCAATTGGGTTTTATTGGAGATTAAGCAGTCAACGCAAGGTAAAAGCACTCACCAGACGTAGCTTAAGACAAGCATTGGAGAGATTCGCTGCTGCAGATCCACGGATCCATGAGGGAACGGCCGTTGAGAATACAATGTAGGAGAACGTGGTCAAATACTGCTCTGCTGAATCATGTAGTCCAAAGTTATTGCTAAAAAGTGGTCTTTATTCAACTCGTTTCTGAGTTTCGAAGAACTCCTTTCAGGAAATACCACATTAAAATATTTCCTGATGAAGGAGTTCTTTAAAACTCAGAAACGCGTTGAATAAAGACCACTTTTTAACAATACCTTTGGACTACATGATTCAGCAGCGCAGTATTTGACCACGTTCTCCTACATTGTATTTCTTAATAACACTTTGAAATGAGGAAAGGGCAATTTGAAAAAGCGTTGCTATGTTCTTATAGCCTTCTCCTGCTTTGTGGGCCTCTACTATTTTCATTTTCAGAGTCCTAGCCAGCTGCTTAGAAGAAACCATGGCTGCTGTTTTTGGCACAAGGTTAGAGGAGGATGGATTTTTGAAAAGCTCGGAAATTTGCATCACCTGGTCTTTCATAATGATGATATTGAACAAGACATAACTCTAACAGACTAATTAATGTCTGAAACCTTGTTCAAATTTATCTGAGCACACAAATCTACAAAGGTTAGCAAATTAAGCAAACTATTGCATCAGCCCATTTTCCTTTTTAGTAATTTTTACAATGTACTTTTTTCCCATAAAATACAAAGGAAATGCATCATCTTTAAATTTAGACCTTTTAGAGATAATTTCATCTTCATCTTCAAGTTTGGGTGTCCAAACTTTTACATGGCACTGCAGAAAAAATTCAGATGGTGGATGACAAAGATTGCATACGTTAGTAATGAAAAAGCAAAACATTCATTTTTAAAATTCAAACAGTTGATGTATTTTAGTTAAAAACTTTAGTCTTGAATGGAGCAGGATTACACTCCTCAAACTTTTTATATATGTATGTAGCTTTTTTAATGGCAAGCCTAGCAATACCTTTACATGGCCAATCCATGTCTCCATTACTGAGAAATCAGCATTTGTATTTAGAAGCAAATTTCAGTGTGTAGAAGCTCTTCCCAAGCCTCTGTCACTCCAGCTCTTTTCACCGCCCACCTTCTTCACTGATAATTTTTAGATTGTGTGACTTCAGGCAAAGTAGCCATCAGTGAAGTCAGAGGAGGCAGTGCTTGATGGGGAATAGAGATGGAGTGACTGACTGTGACTTCAGATCTGCCACAGCCATTTGCATATCAATTCAAGCACTGATTTCTCAGTAACAGAGGAACAGGCTGGCCATATAAAGGTATTACTAGACTTGTTTTTGAAAGTGCTACATATAAATAGTTTGGGGTTTGGAATACTGCTGACTAGTGTTGAGCATTCCGATACCGCAAGTATCGGGTATCGGCCGATACTTGCGGTATCGGAATTCCGATACCGGGATTCCGATACTTGGCGCGTATCGGATACCGGAATCGGAAGTTCCATGATTCAAAATTCAGAAATTCAGCCAATGAGAAAGATTCCAAGTGTGGGCACATCCTGTTTAGCATGGAGGGCATGAAACTACTGGCAAGGCTGTGATTGGCTGCTTAAATGATGTCATGATGCAGTTTAAAAGTCGCTGGCGCCATTTTGCGATCACTCTGCTGTGAATTCAGTTAGTGACAGGACGCTGTTTGCTGACTGAGGGACAGTTTAGAGATAGCGATTTGCTTCTTTGTGCTTTCCAAAGGCTAATTTAGCAACCGCTGTGTTCACCTACTAATCACCTTGCTTTTGCCTTGTAGCGCTGTTTTCACAGCGATCTGCAAGGTCTCTCTGTGTGTGTGTGTGAGTGCAGCCCACTCTCTAGTCTGAGTGCAGCCACATAGGCCATCCATAGCTGGTTGTATTCAGTTCAGGGAGGGTGGTTCATTGCCTCATACTGTCCTTTTTTTTTTTTTTTTTGAAGTAGTGCAGGCTGCTGCACATTTTTTCCAAAAATTCCTATTAGTGTCTTTCCACCCGTCTCCAGCTAATTTGTGGAAAAACACTACATAGGATAAAGTAGAGGAGGGTTTTTGGGCCTTGCAGCGCCGTTTACGGCTGTCTGCACGGTCTCCGTGTGACTGCAGCTCGCGCTGTAGTCTGTGAGCAGCCGTAGCTTGGTTGTCTCCAGCTCAGGGTTGTTCACTGCGTCATACCGCCAAATCAATTTTCATTTTGTTTTCAAGTAGTGTAGTCTGCTGCTAATTAATTTAAAAAAATCCTATTAGTGTCTTTCCACCCGTCTCCAGCTAATTTGTGGAAAAACACTACATAGGATAAAGTAGAGGAGGGTTTTTGGGCCTTGCAGCGCCGTTTACGGCTGTCTGCACGGTCTCCGTGTGACTGCAGCTCGCCCTGTAGTCTGTGAGCAGCCGTAGCTTGGTTGTCTCCAGCTCAGGGTTGTTCACTGCGTCATACCGCCAAATCAATTTTCATTTTGTTTTCAAGTAGTGTAGTCTGCTGCTAATTAATTTAAAAAAATCCTATTAGTGTCTTTCCACCCGTCTCCAGCTAATTTGTGGAAAAACACTACATAGGATAAAGTAGAGGAGGGTTTTTGGGCCTTGCAGCGCCGTTTACGTCTGTCTGCACGGTCTCCGTGTGACTGCAGCTCTATCCGTTGTCAGTTCAGCCCCAAAAAAATAAATAAATAATAAAGTTCACCAAACACACCAGTTACACCACTTTACATTTGTGTAGGCCACATTAGCTCATATTCAAGTCTAGTCCACACTTTAGAAAATTAGTGTGTCTTATACCTGTTAGGAGGAGTTGCTCAGGAATAAGCACACAAAGCCGTTAGTACTTTTCTGCTTATCTTTATCAGTCAACCAAGATGAAGAAGGCAGTGAGTAAGGCACGTGGGCGTGGGCGTGGGCGCGGAGCAGGGAGGGGACGTGGGGATTCTGTGCCTGCTGCGGGCACCGGTGAGTCATCAGCACCCACTTTCACAAGGGAACAGTCGTTCATGCGCAGCTTTGTCGCCGAGCGCCGTACACCGCTGCTGCGTCAAGACCAAATTGAAGCCGTTGTGGGATGGATGGCAGCTAATGCATCAACTTCCATTAGTGCCACATCCTCTCAGACACAGAGCACTGGAGAGCAGCCATCTGTCTCTTCACCACCTGCAAAATTGCCCAGGCAGACAGAGATCCCAGGACAGGAGCAGTCTCTACTTCTGTTCTCTGAATCATCTCTTGGCTTGGAAACAGGGGGCCAGCCAAGCAGCATTGGAGAAATGGAAGAAGAGGCAGGGTGCAGTGATGCCCAACCGCTTTTTCTGTCTTCCTCTGAAGAGGCGGGTGGGCCAGTGGCTCCGGTCACCACCTCGCAGGCCGCATCAGCTGATGATGACACTCAGGTGCCACTTACTGGTGCGTGCTCTGCTGCTGAGACTACCCAGGAGGAGCAGTTGGGGGCAGAGGGTAGTGTAGATGATGAGGTCCTTGACCCATCTTGGCGTCAGGGACAGGAAGGTGGTGGGAGCAGCTCTGAGGAAGAGATTCCCCGTACGGCCCAAAGAGGGAGAGGGAGGGGGAAGACTGCGGATCCTGCAGCCTCCGCTTTGGCACCCGTAAGGAGCATGTCTCTTCCAAAAGTCAAAAGGGGGGCTCCCAAGACTTGCAGTGCCTGGTCCTTTTTTGACACAGTTGCAGATGACATTTGCTATGTCAGATGCAAGGTGTGTCATCAAAAAATCAAAAGAGGTCAAAAAGTCGCCAACCTCAATACCTCCAACATGTGGAAACATGTGCGCAACAGGCACCCGGCGGAGTTAGACAAACACACTGAAGAGCTAGGCCAACCAACAGCGGCAGCTACCACCTCTTCAGCTCGTGTTGCCTCTTCCTCTAGCTCACACGCAGCTGGTTCGGCTTCCTCCCAGGATCGCCGTGGAAGAACCTCTGGCCCTGTTGTCCAGAGACCCGCTGTCATTCCACCCGCAGCACCACTTTCCCAGTCAACCACACACTCCCAGCCCAGTCTACAGCCATCGGTAGTACAGGCATGGGAGAAAAGGCGGCCTTTCTCGTCAAACCACCCACGAGCACAGGCTCTGACTGCAGGCATTGCCAAACTTCTGTCACTGGAAATGCTGTCATTCAGGCTGGTGGAGACTGACAGCTTCCGTGACTTGATGTCATTGGCAGTCCCACAGTACAGTGTGCCCAGCCGCTTTTACTTCAGCAGGCAAGCCGTCCCTGCCCTGCACAAGCATGTTGAGGGACACATAAAACACGCGCTACTGAACGCCGTCAGTAGCAAGGTCCACCTCACCACCGATGCGTGGACCAGTCAACATGGACAGGGGCGATACCTTTCCCTCACTGCCCATTGGGTTAATGTAGTTGAGCCGGGTACAGACCGTGCGAGTGGCGCAGGACGTGTCCTGCCCACTCCAAGGATTGCAGGAATCCATTCTGTACGCATTGACTCCTCCTCTTACACCAGTTCCTCAGAATCATCGCTGCAGGAGCCGTCACAGTCCACCTCCACATGGACCCGTGATGAACGTGTACCTGTTACGACCGACATGAGCACAGCCGTGGCCAAACGTCAACAGGCCGTCTTGAAATTAATTTTTTTGGGGAATCGTAGCCACACAGCGCAGGAGCTCTGGAATGCCATCAAGCAGGAGAGCGATGTGTGGTTTGAGCCAGCGAATCTCCAGCCAGGCATGGTAGTGTGTGATAATGGCCGAAATCTGGTGGCAGCCCTGGGCCTCGGCAACCTCACTCACATCCCATGTCTGGCACATGTGCTCAATTTGGTCGTGCAGAGTTTTTTGAGGGACTATCCGGATCTTGATGCACTGCTGCACAAGGTCCGCCTAGAGTGTGCTCACTTGCGGCGTTCCAGCACGGCAAAAGCGCGCATTGCGGCTCTGCAGCGCCGACACCGCCTGCCGGAACATCGCATCATATGTGACCTACCTACCAGGTGGAATTCCACGTTACATATGTTGGAGCGGTTGTGTGAGCAGCAGCAAGCTGTAATGGAGTACCAGCTGTATCAGGCGCAAAAAAGTCGCAGTTAGCGCCGTACAGACTTCACAACCACAGAGTGGGCCACTATGAAGGATGTCTGCCAGGTTTTGCGTCCCTTTGATTATTCCACGCGGATGGCGAGTGCAGATGATGCACTAGTCAGCATGACTGTCCCCCTTATCTGCCTGCTTGAAAAATCACTGCAAGCGCTAAGGGATGATGTTGTGGAAGAGGTGGAGGATGAGGATTCACCACTTCCATCATCTTCTGGACAGTCAGCGCCACGTGGTTCCTCACAAACGCGTAGGCAGGGGACAGTTTGTGAGGAGGATGAGGAGGAGTCAATGGAGGAGGAAGACATCCGTCCAGAGGAGGGAGTTCCCGAATTGTCCAGTACTCAGTGTGTACAGCGAGGGTGGGGTGATGACGAGCGGGCAGAGATCACGCCTCCAGCTGGGGACAGCGTTTCTTGGGCAGTTGGCAGTCTGCAGCACATGGTGGATTACATGCTGCAGTGCCTGAGAAACGACCGCCGCATCGACCACATTCTCAACATGTCTGATTATTGGGTGTTCACCCTCCTCGATCCTCGCTACCGGGACAACGTAGAAAGCCTCATCACACCGTTGAACCGGGAGCGAAAAATGCGGGAGTACCAAGACACACTGGTCAGTTCCATCATCTTCTCCATTCCAACTGAGAGAAGTGCTGCTACTGCATTCCAAAGCAGCTCAGTGCGTCCAGGCAGTGGTGGAGGCTCTGCACAAAGAGGGAGCAGAAGCAGTGCCTCTGCCCAAGGCAAGACCAGTATGGCCCAACTGTGGCACAGTTTTGTGTGCCCCCCACAAAAGTCTACACCATCACAGACGGCTCCAGTCAGCAGGAGGCAACGGTTCCGTCAGATGGTGACAGACTACATGTCTTGCCCTCTTGCTGTACTCCCAGACGGCTCTTCCCCTTTCAAGTTTTGGGTCTCAAAGCTGGATACATGGCCAGAGCTAAGCCAGTATGCATTGGAGGTGCTGTCTTGCCCTGCGGCCAGTGTATTATCGGAACGTGTCTTTAGTGCTGCAGGTGGTGTACTAACTGACCGTCGCATGCGACTATCCTCCGATAACGTTGACCGGCTTACTTTCCTGAAAATGAACAAGGCCTGGATCTCGCAGGAATTTGCCACTCCTCCTCCTGATTAAAAAATTAGGTCACTGTATACGTTATCCAGGTCTCCTGTTGTGTTCATCTTTCTACCACCTGAACTTAAATTCCTGGGCTCCAACACCGCCAGTTGAGGCTCAGACGTGCCGTCTGCACAGTCAAAACATACGACCCAGTGTTATTGGGTTTCAGTAACGTCAGCTGATCCCCAGCTGTGTAGCCGGCAATGTGTCATGCGACCGCCACGCTGACACAACAACTGAAATGTAAGGGAATCTGTCCCCCCCCCCCCAAGGCGTTTGTTACTGAAAGAGCCACCTTGTGCAGCAGTAATGCTGCACAAGGAAAAAGGTAGCTATTTTGGTTTTGCTCCTTGCACACGCAAAACTTAACACTTATAAAATGTGTCCACTGATACCGTAAAACCGTCCCGGAGGTGGGACTTTCCTTCGTAATATGACGCAGCACAGCCGTCATTCCTACCCCCGCGGCGCCGCGCCCCGGCTCCTCAGCGTTGTTTGATTCCGTCCCGGAGCCTGCGCTGTTATGTTATCCCGTGGCCAGGCACACTTAGCGCTGCCCGTCTTCTGGCATCATTTGGTGTCAGGCTGGCTGCGCCTGTGCGGCCACGCTGGCCGAGAGCCCGCCTCGCAGTGTCTTCTGATTTAATCCCACTGGGGGCCTGGGATCTATGGACATGCGCAGTGCATATCTGAACCTCCACCTCTCACTCATCTCCCTATGGCTTCTTCAGACTGTTCGGTGTCAGCTGGTCCCTAATAGCATGCCACGGCCGTGACACCGCACAGTCTGGAAAAGAAGCCGTAGGGAGGGGAGTGAGAGGCGAGGATATGCACTGCGCATGGCCATGGATCCCAGGCCCCCAGTGGGATTACATCAGAAGACACTGCGAGGCGGGCTCTCGGCCAGCGCGGCCGCACAGGCGCAGCCAGCCTGACACCAAATGATGTCAGAAGATGGGCAGCGCTAAGTGTGCCTGGCCACGGGATAACATAACAGCGCAGGCTCCGGGACGGAATCAAACAACGCTGAGGAGCCGGGGCACGGTGGCGGGGGGGTAGTAATGATGGCTGTGCTGCGTCATATTACGAAGGAAAGTCCCACCTCCGGGACGGTTTCACGGCTTCAGGGGACACATTTTATAAGTGTTTAGTTCTGTGTTTGCAAGGAGCATGATGAAAAGAGCCACCTTTTCCTTTTGCATCTTTTGTGCTGCACAAGCTGGCTCTTTCAGCTACAAACGCCTTGGGAGGGGGGTTAAAGGTTCCCTTTCGACTTTCTCAGGCTTCGGCCTACATTGTGTTCCTCTGCTTTTCCACCTGCCCCTGGGCTCCAACACCGCTAGTTGCCGTCCAGAAGTGCTGTACGCACAGTCAACAGTCGCTCCTCTGTTATTGGGGTTCAGTAACGTCAGCTGTTCCCCTGCTGTGTGTGTGGCAATCCCTCCTACCTCCTCCAACCTCCTCCTCCTCCACCTGTCCCTGGGCTCCAACACCGCCAGTTGCCGTCCAGAAGTGCTGTACGCACAGTCAACAGTCCCTCCTCTGTTATTGGGGTTCAGTAACGTCAGCTGTTCCCCTGCTGTGTGTGTGGCAATCCCTCCTACCTCCTCCAACCTCCTCCTCCTCCACCTGTCCCTGGGCTCCAACACCGCCAGTTGCCGTCCAGAAGTGCTGTACGCACAGTCAACAGTCCCTCCTCTGTTATTGGGGTTCAGTAACGTCAGCTGTTCCCCTGCTGTGTGTGTGGCAATCCCTCCTACCTCCTCCAACCTCCTCCAACCACCTCCTCCTCCACCTGTCCCTGGGCTCCAACACCGCTAGTTGTTGCCTGGTAGTGCTGTACGCACAGTCCCAACAGTCCCTCCTCTGTTATTGGGGTTCAGTAACGTCAGCTGTTCCCCTGCTGTGTGTGTGGCAATCCCTCCTACCTCCTCCAACCTCCTCCTCCTCCACCTGTCCCTGGGCTCCAACACCGCCAGTTGCCGTCCAGAAGTGCTGTACGCACAGTCAACAGTCCCTCCTCTGTTATTGGGGTTCAGTAACGTCAGCTGTTCCCCTGCTGTGTGTGTGGCAATCCCTCCTACCTCCTCCAACCTCCTCCAACCTCCTCCTCCTCCACCTGTCCCTGGGCTCCAACACCGCCAGTTGCCGTCCAGAAGTGCTGTACGCACAGTCAACAGTCCCTCCTCTGTTATTGGGGTTCAGTAACGTCAGCTGTTCCCCTGCTGTGTGTGTGGCAATCCCTCCTACCTCCTCCAACCTCCTCCTCCTCCACCTGTCCCTGGGCTCCAACACCGCCAGTTGCCGTCCAGAAGTGCTGTACGCACAGTCAACAGTCCCTCCTCTGTTATTGGGGTTCAGTAACGTCAGCTGTTCCCCTGCTGTGTGTGTGGCAATCCCTCCTACCTCCTCCAACCTCCTCCTCCTCCACCTGTCCCTGGGCTCCAACACCGCCAGTTGCCGTCCAGAAGTGCTGTACGCACAGTCAACAGTCCCTCCTCTGTTATTGGGGTTCAGTAACGTCAGCTGTTCCCCTGCTGTGTGTGTGGCAATCCCTCCTACCTCCTCCAACCTCCTCCAACCTCCTCCTCCTCCACCTGTCCCTGGGCTCCAACACCGCCAGTTGCCGTCCAGAAGTGCTGTACGCACAGTCAACAGTCCCTCCTCTGTTATTGGGGTTCAGTAATGTCAGCTGTTCCCCTGCTGTGTGTGTGGCAATCCCTCCTACCTCCTCCAACCTCCTCCTCCTCCACCTGTCCCTGGGCTCCAACACCGCCAGTTGCCGTCCAGAAGTGCTGTACGCACAGTCAACAGTCCCTCCTCTGTTATTGGGGTTCAGTAACGTCAGCTGTTCCCCTGCTGTGTGTGTGGCAATCCCTCCTACCTCCTCCAACCTCCTCCTCCTCCACCTGTCCCTGGGCTCCAACACCGCCAGTTGCCGTCCAGAAGTGCTGTACGCACAGTCAACAGTCCCTCCTCTGTTATTGGGGTTCAGTAACGTCAGCTGTTCCCCTGCTGTGTGTGTGGCAATCCCTCCTACCTCCTCCAACCTCCTCCAACCACCTCCTCCTCCACCTGTCCCTGGGCTCCAACACCGCTAGTTGTTGCCTGGTAGTGCTGTACGCACAGTCCCAACAGTCCCTCCTCTGTTATTGGGGTTCAGTAACGTCAGCTGTTCCCCTGCTGTGTGTGTGGCAATCCCTCCTACCTCCTCCAACCTCCTCCAACCTCCTCCTCCTCCACCTGTCCCTGGGCTCCAACACCGCCAGTTGCCGTCCAGAAGTGCTGTACGCACAGTCAACAGTCCCTCCTCTGTTATTGGGGTTCAGTAACGTCAGCTGTTCCCCTGCTGTGTGTGTGGCAATCCCTCCTACCTCCTCCAACCTCCTCCAACCTCCTCCTCCTCCACCTGTCCCTGGGCTCCAACACCGCCAGTTGCCGTCCAGAAGTGCTGTACGCACAGTCAACAGTCCCTCCTCTGTTATTGGGGTTCAGTAACGTCAGCTGTTCCCCTGCTGTGTGTGTGGCAATCCCTCCTACCTCCTCCAACCTCCTCCAACCTCCTCCTCCTCCACCTGTCCCTGGGCTCCAACACCGCCAGTTGCCGTCCAGAAGTGCTGTACGCACAGTCAACAGTCCCTCCTCTGTTATTGGGGTTCAGTAACGTCAGCTGTTCCCCTGCTGTGTGTGTGGCAATCCCTCCTACCTCCTCCAACCTCCTCCTCCTCCACCTGTCCCTGGGCTCCAACACCGCTAGTTGCCGTCCAGAAGTGCTGTACGCACAGAGCCAAACACCTCGCCAATGTGTTAGTGGGGTTCAGCACCGCCAGCTGTTCCCCTGCTGTGTATACGGCAACGTGTACTGCGACCGCCACGCAGACACAACAAGTTAAATGTAAGGGAACCTGACCCCCCCCCCCCAGGCGTTTGTTACTGAAGGAGCCACCTTGTGCAGCAGTAATGATGCAAAGGGAAAAAGTGCCTCTTTTCGTGATGCTCCTTGCACATGCTGAACCTAACACTTATGAAATGTGTCCCCACACAGCGTTAAACCGTCCGGTAGGTGGAACTTTCCTTTGTCGTGGGACGCAGCACAGCCATCATTTTTACCCCCTTGGCGCCGTGCGCCCCCTCCTCAGCGTTGTTTGAATCTGTCCCGGAGCCTGCGCTGTTAGGTTAGCCCTTGGCCATGCACACATGTTGCGCTGCCCGTCTTCTGACCTCATTTGGTGTCAGGCTGGCTGCGCCTGTGCGGGTGCGCTGGCCGAGATCCCGCCTCGCAGTGTCGTCTAATGTAATCCCACCGCGGGCCTGTGATCCGTGCCCGTGCGCAGTGCATATCCTCTCCTCTCACTCCTCTCCCTACGGCTTCTTCAGACTGTGCGATGTCAGCTGGTCCCTAATAGCATGCCACGGCCGTGACACCGCACAGTCTGAAAAAGCCGTAGGGAGGGGAGTGAGAGGAGAGGATATGCACTGCGCACGGGCACGGATCACAGGCCCGCGGTGGGATTACATTAGACGACACTGCGAGGCGGGATCTCGGCCAGCGCACCCGCACAGGCGCAGCCAGCCTGACACCAAATGAGGTCAGAAGACGGGCAGCGCAACATGTGTGCATGGCCAAGGGCTAACCTAACAGCGCAGGCTCCGGGACAGATTCAAACAACGCTGAGGAGGCGGCGCACGGCGCCAAGGGGGTAAAAATGATGGCTGTGCTGCGTCACACGACAAAGGAAAGTTCCACCTACCGGACGGTTTAACGCTGTGAGGAGACACATTTCATAAATGTTAGGTTCCGCATGTACAAGGACCATAATTAAAAGAGCTAAGTTTACCTTTTCCAGCATTAGTGCTGTACACAATGGCTCTTTCAGCTGCAAACGCCTGGGGGGGGGGGGGTTAAAGGTTTCCTTTCAACTTGCTCGAGTGCAGGCTTCGGCCTACACTCCGCTCCCCCTGCTCCTCCTGCTGACCCTGGGCTCTAACACCGCCAGTTTTTGCCCAGATGTGCTAGCTGCACAGAGAAAAACACCAGCCAATGTGTCAGTGGGGTTCAGCACCGCCAGCTGTTCCCCTGCTGTGTAGCCGGCAACGTGTCCTGCGACCGCCACGCAGACACAAGAACTGAAATTGAAGGGAACCTGTCCCCCCTCCCCCAGGTGTTTCTATGTTTTACAGCTACCTTGAACAGCAGTAATGCTGCATGTGTTCAAGGTGGCTCAGAAACTTATTCTCCTTGCCCATGTTGAAGTGAACACGTCTAAAATGTGTCCTCTGTGACCATTAAAACGTCCCTCAGGTGTGACTTTCCTTTGTAATGACACGCTGCAACCCCCTTGGTAGCGCTGCCCGTCTTCTGGCATCATTGTTTGGCTGGCTGCGCCTCTGCGGCCGCCCTGACCCACACAACGCCCCTCGGTGTCTTATTTAATGGGACTGCGAGGGTGTGATTGATGGGCAGGATCAGTGCATCAGTTCGCCTGTCCCTCCTCTCCTTCCGCCTTCTTCGGACTGTGCGGCTTCATGGCCGTGGCATGCGATAAGGGATCAGATGACGCCGCACAGTCTGAAGCGGGTGTAAGGACCCGAGTGTGAGAGGCCAACATATGTGCTGCGCCAGGCCCTGAATCCCAGCCCCGCAGTGTTTTAACAATGTTAAGACACTGCGGGGCTGGGATTCATGGGCATCGCGAACCGCACCGGCCGACATTACATGATGCCAGAAGATGGGCAGCGCTAACGGCGCTAGGCCAGGGGATAACACGACAGCGCAGACTCCTGTACAGCAAATAACAACGCTCGGGAGGCTGCACCCAGCACCAAGGTGGGATTCTTGACATCTGTGCTGCGTCTCATTACAAAGGGAACTCTCGCCTCCATTACACAGTTTGACTGTATAAAGGGCTGAATGTTATACGTGTTCCATTCAGCGTGTGCAAGGAGAAAAATTACAAGAGCAACCTTTGACTTGCGCAGCACTGCTGCTGCATAAGCTGTGGCTCTTCTACTTTGTAACCCCTGAGGGGGGGTTAAAGGTGACTTTTGAAATCGGTTCAATTAGGCTTCGGCCTACACTCTGCTCCACCTGCAGAGCCCGGGCTCCAACAACGCTAGTTGCTGTCCGGAAGTGCTGGCTGCACAGAGCCAAACACCTCGCCAATGTGTCAGTGGGGTCCAGCACCGCCAGCTGTTCCCCTGCTGTGTAGCCGGCAACGTGTCCTGCAAAAGCCACGCAGACACAACAGACCCAAAGCTGCCGCCAGTGCAGGCTTCGGCCTACACTCCCCTCCCCCTGCTCCTCCTCCTCCTGCTCCTCCTCCTGCTGTCCCTGGGCTCTAACACACCGCCAGTTGGGGCCCAGATGTGCTAGCTGCACAGAGAAAAACACCAGCCAATGTGTCAGTGGGGTCCAGCACCGCCAGCTGTTCCCCTGCTGTGCAGCCGGCAACGTGTCCTGCAAAAGCCACGCAGACACAAGAACTGAAATTGAAGGGAACCTGTCCCCCCTCCCCCAGGCGTTTTTACGTTATCCAGCCACCTTGTACAGCGGTAATGCTGCATGTGTGCAAGGTGGCTCAGAAACGTATTCTCCTCGCACATGTGGAACTGAAAACACGTCTGAAATGTGTCCTCTGTGTGACCATTTAACCGTCCCGGTGGTGTGACTTTCCTTTGTAATGACACGCTGCAACCCCCTTGGTAGCGCTGCCCGTCTTCTGGCATCATTGTTTGGCTGCCTGCGCCTCTGCGGCCGCCCTGACCCACACAACGCCCCTCGGTGTCTTATTTATTGGGACTGCGAGGGTGTGATTCATGGGCAGGATCAGTGCATCAGTTCGCCTGTCCCTCCTCTCCTTCCGCCTTCTTCGGACTGTGCGGCTTCATGGCCGTGGCATGCGATAAGGGATCAGATGACGCCGCACAGTCTGAAGCGGGTGTAAGGACCCGAGTGTGAGAGGCCAACATATGTGCTGCGCCAGGCCCTGAATCCCAGCCCCGCAGTGTTTTAACAATGTTAAGACACTGCGGGGCTGGGATTCATGGGCATCGCGAACCGCACCGGCCGACATTACATGATGCCAGAAGATGGGCAGCGCTAACGGCGCTAGGCCAGGGGATAACACGACAGCGCAGACTCCTGTACAGCAAATAACAACGCTCGGGAGGCTGCACCCAGCACCAAGGTGGGATTCTTGACATCTGTGCTGCGTCTCATTACAAAGGGAACTCTCGCCTCCATTACACAGTTTGACTGTATAAAGGGCTGAATGTTATACGTGTTCCATTCAGCGTGTGCAAGGAGAAAAATTACAAGAGCAACCTTTGACTTGCGCAGCACTGCTGCTGCATAAGCTGTGGCTCTTCTACTTTGTAACCCCTGAGGGGGGGTTAAAGGTGACTTTTGAAATCGGTTCAATTAGGCTTCGGCCTACACTCTGCTCCACCTGCAGAGCCCGGGCTCCAACAACGCTAGTTGCTGTCCGGAAGTGCTGGCTGCACAGAGCCAAACACCTCGCCAATGTGTCAGTGGGGTCCAGCACCGCCAGCTGTTCCCCTGCTGTGTAGCCGGCAACGTGTCCTGCAAAAGCCACGCAGACACAACAGACCCAAAGCTGCCGCCAGTGCAGGCTTCGGCCTACACTCCCCTCCCCCTGCTCCTCCTCCTCCTGCTCCTCCTCCTGCTGTCCCTGGGCTCTAACACACCGCCAGTTGGGGCCCAGATGTGCTAGCTGCACAGAGAAAAACACCAGCCAATGTGTCAGTGGGGTCCAGCACCGCCAGCTGTTCCCCTGCTGTGCAGCCGGCAACGTGTCCTGCAAAAGCCACGCAGACACAAGAACTGAAATTGAAGGGAACCTGTCCCCCCTCCCCCAGGCGTTTTTACGTTATCCAGCCACCTTGTACAGCGGTAATGCTGCATGTGTGCAAGGTGGCTCAGAAACGTATTCTCCTCGCACATGTGGAACTGAAAACACGTCTGAAATGTGTCCTCTGTGTGACCATTTAACCGTCCCGGTGGTGTGACTTTCCTTTGTAATGACACGCTGCAACCCCCTTGGTAGCGCTGCCCGTCTTCTGGCATCATTGTTTGGCTGCCTGCGCCTCTGCGGCCGCCCTGACCCACACAACGCCCCTCGGTGTCTTATTTATTGGGACTGCGAGGGTGTGATTCATGGGCAGGATCAGTGCATCAGTTCGCCTGTCCCTCCTCTCCTTCCGCCTTCTTCGGACTGTGCGGCTTCATGGCCGTGGCATGCGATAAGGGATCAGATGACGCCGCACAGTCTGAAGCGGGTGTAAGGACCCGAGTGTGAGAGGCCAACATATGTGCTGCGCCAGGCCCTGAATCCCAGCCCCGCAGTGTTTTAACAATGTTAAGACACTGCGGGGCTGGGATTCATGGGCCTCGCGAACCGCACCGGCCGACATTACATGATGCCAGAAGATGGGCAGCGCTAACGGCGCTAGGCCAGGGGATAACACGACAGCGCAGACTCCTGTACAGCAAATAACAACGCTCGGGAGGCTGCACCCAGCACCAAGGTGGGATTCTTGACATCTGTGCTGCGTCTCATTACAAAGGGAACTCTCGCCTCCATTACACAGTTTGACTGTATAAAGGGCTGAATGTTATACGTGTTCCATTCAGCGTGTGCAAGGAGAAAAATTACAAGAGCAACCTTTGACTTGCGCAGCACTGCTGCTGCATAAGCTGTGGCTCTTCTACTTTGTAACCCCTGAGGGGGGGTTAAAGGTGACTTTTGAAATCGGTTCAATTAGGCTTCGGCCTACACTCTGCTCCACCTGCAGAGCCCGGGCTCCAACAACGCTAGTTGCTGTCCGGAAGTGCTGGCTGCACAGAGCCAAACACCTCGCCAATGTGTCAGTGGGGTCCAGCACCGCCAGCTGTTCCCCTGCTGTGTAGCCGGCAACGTGTCCTGCAAAAGCCACGCAGATACAACAGACCCAAAGCTGCCGCCAGTGCAGGCTTCGGCCTACACTCCCCTCCCCCTGCTCCTCCTCCTCCTGCTCCTCCTCCTGCTGTCCCTGGGCTCTAACACACCGCCAGTTGGGGCCCAGATGTGCTAGCTGCACAGAGAAAAACACCAGCCAATGTGTCAGTGGGGTCCAGCACCGCCAGCTGTTCCCCTGCTGTGCAGCCGGCAACGTGTCCTGCAAAAGCCACGCAGACACAAGAACTGAAATTGAAGGGAACCTGTCCCCCCTCCCCCAGGCGTTTTTACGTTATCCAGCCACCTTGTACAGCGGTAATGCTGCATGTGTGCAAGGTGGCTCAGAAACGTATTCTCCTCGCACATGTGGAACTGAAAACACGTCTGAAATGTGTCCTCTGTGTGACCATTTAACCGTCCCGGTGGTGTGACTTTCCTTTGTAATGACACGCTGCAACCCCCTTGGTAGCGCTGCCCGTCTTCTGGCATCATTGTTTGGCTGCCTGCGCCTCTGCGGCCGCCCTGACCCACACAACGCCCCTCGGTGTCTTATTTATTGGGACTGCGAGGGTGTGATTCATGGGCAGGATCAGTGCATCAGTTCGCCTGTCCCTCCTCTCCTTCCGCCTTCTTCGGACTGTGCGGCTTCATGGCCGTGGCATGCGATAAGGGATCAGATGACGCCGCACAGTCTGAAGCGGGTGTAAGGACCCGAGTGTGAGAGGCCAACATATGTGCTGCGCCAGGCCCTGAATCCCAGCCCCGCAGTGTTTTAACAATGTTAAGACACTGCGGGGCTGGGATTCATGGGCATCGCGAACCGCACCGGCCGACATTACATGATGCCAGAAGATGGGCAGCGCTAACGGCGCTAGGCCAGGGGATAACACGACAGCGCAGACTCCTGTACAGCAAATAACAACGCTCGGGAGGCTGCACCCAGCACCAAGGTGGGATTCTTGACATCTGTGCTGCGTCTCATTACAAAGGGAACTCTCGCCTCCATTACACAGTTTGACTGTATAAAGGGCTGAATGTTATACGTGTTCCATTCAGCGTGTGCAAGGAGAAAAATTACAAGAGCAACCTTTGACTTGCGCAGCACTGCTGCTGCATAAGCTGTGGCTCTTCTACTTTGTAACCCCTGAGGGGGGGTTAAAGGTGACTTTTGAAATCGGTTCAATTAGGCTTCGGCCTACACTCTGCTCCACCTGCAGAGCCCGGGCTCCAACAACGCTAGTTGCTGTCCGGAAGTGCTGGCTGCACAGAGCCAAACACCTCGCCAATGTGTCAGTGGGGTCCAGCACCGCCAGCTGTTCCCCTGCTGTGTAGCCGGCAACGTGTCCTGCAAAAGCCACGCAGACACAACAGACCCAAAGCTGCCGCCAGTGCAGGCTTCGGCCTACACTCCCCTCCCCCTGCTCCTCCTCCTCCTGCTCCTCCTCCTGCTGTCCCTGGGCTCTAACACACCGCCAGTTGGGGCCCAGATGTGCTAGCTGCACAGAGAAAAACACCAGCCAATGTGTCAGTGGGGTCCAGCACCGCCAGCTGTTCCCCTGCTGTGCAGCCGGCAACGTGTCCTGCAAAAGCCACGCAGACACAAGAACTGAAATTGAAGGGAACCTGTCCCCCCTCCCCCAGGCGTTTTTACGTTATCCAGCCACCTTGTACAGCGGTAATGCTGCATGTGTGCAAGGTGGCTCAGAAACGTATTCTCCTCGCACATGTGGAACTGAAAACACGTCTGAAATGTGTCCTCTGTGTGACCATTTAACCGTCCCGGTGGTGTGACTTTCCTTTGTAATGACACGCTGCAACCCCCTTGGTAGCGCTGCCCGTCTTCTGGCATCATTGTTTGGCTGCCTGCGCCTCTGCGGCCGCCCAGACCCACACAACGCCCCTCGGTGTCTTATTTATTGGGACTGCGAGGGTGTGATTCATGGGCAGGATCAGTGCATCAGTTCGCCTGTCCCTCCTCTCCTTCCGCCTTCTTCGGACTGTGCGGCTTCATGGCCGTGGCATGCAATAAGGGATCAGATGACGCCGCACAGTCTGAAGCGGGTGTAAGGACCCGAGTGTGAGAGGCCAACATATGTGCTGCGCCAGGCCCTGAATCCCAGCCCCGCAGTGTTTTAACAATGTTAAGACACTGCGGGGCTGGGATTCATGGGCATCGCGAACCGCACCGGCCGACATTACATGATGCCAGAAGATGGGCAGCGCTAACGGCGCTAGGCCAGGGGATAACACGACAGCGCAGACTCCTGTACAGCAAATAACAACGCTCGGGAGGCTGCACCCAGCACCAAGGTGGGATTCTTGACATCTGTGCTGCGTCTCATTACAAAGGGAACTCTCGCCTCCATTACACAGTTTGACTGTATAAAGGGCTGAATGTTATACGTGTTCCATTCAGCGTGTGCAAGGAGAAAAATTACAAGAGCAACCTTTGACTTGCGCAGCACTGCTGCTGCATAAGCTGTGGCTCTTCTACTTTGTAACCCCTGAGGGGGGGTTAAAGGTGACTTTTGAAATCGGTTCAATTAGGCTTCGGCCTACACTCTGCTCCACCTGCAGAGCCCGGGCTCCAACAACGCTAGTTGCTGTCCGGAAGTGCTGGCTGCACAGAGCCAAACACCTCGCCAATGTGTCAGTGGGGTCCAGCACCGCCAGCTGTTCCCCTGCTGTGTAGCCGGCAACGTGTCCTGCAAAAGCCACGCAGACACAACAGACCCAAAGCTGCCGCCAGTGCAGGCTTCGGCCTACACTCCCCTCCCCCTGCTCCTCCTCCTCCTGCTCCTCCTCCTGCTGTCCCTGGGCTCTAACACACCGCCAGTTGGGGCCCAGATGTGCTAGCTGCACAGAGAAAAACACCAGCCAATGTGTCAGTGGGGTCCAGCACCGCCAGCTGTTCCCCTGCTGTGCAGCCGGCAACGTGTCCTGCAAAAGCCACGCAGACACAAGAACTGAAATTGAAGGGAACCTGTCCCCCCTCCCCCAGGCGTTTTTACGTTATCCAGCCACCTTGTACAGCGGTAATGCTGCATGTGTGCAAGGTGGCTCAGAAACGTATTCTCCTCGCACATGTGGAACTGAAAACACGTCTGAAATGTGTCCTCTGTGTGACCATTTAACCGTCCCGGTGGTGTGACTTTCCTTTGTAATGACACGCTGCAACCCCCTTGGTAGCGCTGCCCGTCTTCTGGCATCATTGTTTGGCTGCCTGCGCCTCTGCGGCCGCCCTGACCCACACAACGCCCCTCGGTGTCTTATTTATTGGGACTGCGAGGGTGTGATTCATGGGCAGGATCAGTGCATCAGTTCGCCTGTCCCTCCTCTCCTTCCGCCTTCTTCGGACTGTGCGGCTTCATGGCCGTGGCATGCGATAAGGGATCAGATGACGCCGCACAGTCTGAAGCGGGTGTAAGGACCCGAGTGTGAGAGGCCAACATATGTGCTGCGCCAGGCCCTGAATCCCAGCCCCGCAGTGTTTTAACAATGTTAAGACACTGCGGGGCTGGGATTCATGGGCATCGCGAACCGCACCGGCCGACATTACATGATGCCAGAAGATGGGCAGCGCTAACGGCGCTAGGCCAGGGGATAACACGACAGCGCAGACTCCTGTACAGCAAATAACAACGCTCGGGAGGCTGCACCCAGCACCAAGGTGGGATTCTTGACATCTGTGCTGCGTCTCATTACAAAGGGAACTCGCGCCTCCAACACAGTTTGACTGTATAAAGGGCTAAATGTTATACGTGTTTCATTCAGCGTGTGCAAGGAGAAAAATTAAAAGAGCAACCTTTGACTTGTGCAGCACTACTGCTGCATAAGCTGTGGCTCTTCTACTTTCTAACCCCTGAGGGGGGGTTAAAGGTGACCTTTGAAATCGGTTCAAGTAGGCTTCGGCCTACACTCTGCTCCCCCTGCAGAGCCCGGGCTCCAACACCGATCGTTGCTGTCCGGAAGTGCTGGCTGCACAGAGCCAAACACCTCGCCAATGTGTCAGTGGGGTCCAGCACCGCCAGCTGTTCCCCTGCTGTGTAGCCGTCAACGTGTCCTGCAAAAGCCACGCAGACACAACAGACCCAAAGCTGCCGCCAGTGCAGGCTTCGGCCTACACTCCCCTCCCCCTGCTCCTCCTCCTCCTGCTCCTCCTCCTGCTGACCCTGGGCTCTAACAAACCGCCAGTTGGGGCCCAGATGTGCTAGCTGCACAGAGAAAAACACCTCGCCAATGTGTCAGTGGGGTCCAGCACCGCCAGCTGTTCCCCTGCTGTGCAGCCGGCATCGTGTCCTGCAAAAGCCACGCAGACACTTGCTCTTGTACCTTCTGCTCCCCATCCTGGTTCCAGTACCGTCAGCTGGTTCCGGGCAGAGCCTTTGGCTTAGGTGCCTCCCTTTGGTATCCGAGTTCCACCAACGTCAGGTGGTCCTTGGTAGTGCTTTCAGGCACGGGTACCTCCTGCTTAGTAACCGGGTTCCAGTAACGTCAGCTGGTCCTCGGTAGTTCCATTGGCTCTTGGACCTTCGGCTACCCATCCGGGTTCCAGCACCGTCAGCTGGTTCTCGGCAGTGTCTTTTGCTCTTGTACCTTCTGCTCCCCATCCTGGTTCCAGTACCGTCAGCTGGTTCCGGGCAGAGCCTTTGGCTTAGGTGCCTCCCTCTGGGTATCCGAGTTCCACCAACGTCAGGTGGTCCTTGGTAGTGCTTTCAGCACAGGTACCTCCTGCTTAGTAACCGGGTTCCAGTAACGTCAGCTGGTCCTCGGTAGTTCCATTGGCTCTTGGACCTTCGGGTAGCCATCCGAGTTCCAGTTCCATCAGCTGGTTCTCGGCATTTTCTCAGCCTTCTTCTACCTTCTGCTACATTTCCAAGTTCAAGAGACTAAACACAATGACCCAGAAGACCACCCCTAAGATGACGACGACACCAGAGACGACAACCACCGTGATGACGACGACCCTGGAGACGATGACCCCGAAGACCACCCCGATGACGACGACCCCGGAGACGACTACCCTGAAGACCACCCCGATGACGACGACCCCGGAGACGACGACCCTGGAGACGACGACGACCTGGAAGACCGAGAAGCAGAAGAACAAGAGGCTGCAGAACAAAGAGCAGAAGGACATTAAGCATAACACAAAATATCAGAGCAAAAAATATTATGTAAATTATAAGCAGAAGAAGACTAAGCAGTGTATGGGGGTGAGTCCGTTCCTCCTCGTGGTGCCCCTGGATAAAGCCTGATGCTGCAGGCCAAACTGAACGCGGACAAATGTAACTGTTTTGTGACAGGCAGAACGGAAGGTGTAATCTTCAAACTTTTATAGATAACAACTACGGGAATGCCTGTCACAAATAAGAATATGATGAAGAAGTTGAATATGATGAAGATAATAGTAAAATAAAAAGAATATGAACAATGTAACCCAAAAAATAATAGGTAGAAGATGAAGAAGAAGATGAATAAGGTGAAGAAGTTGATGTCAAAGAAGCTGATGATGAGGATAATTAAGAAGAAAGCGTGGGAGAAGTAAAAAAGAAGGTGAAGGGCGTGGAAGTAGTGAAACATCAATATCTGACATAAAAAAAAAAAAAAAAACATAGTCAAATTCTTTCTAACGCCGAGCTTCATAAAAAAAAATAAAAAATCCTGCTATTCTATTACATTGGGCTAAACCTCTGTCCCTTTAATATCTCCGCCACGTCCCCCAATACATCCTACAATATTCTTAGTTGTTTTCCTTCATGTAGAATGAACCTACAAGTGTATAAAGGGTTTATTTTAATTCCGATATTTTCGTCCCATTGACTTGCATTGGGATCGGGTATCGGTATCGGATTGGATTCCGATACTGTGACGGTATCGGCCAATACTTTCCGATACCGATACTTTCCGATATCGGAAAGTATCGCTCAACACTACTGCTGACAGATTCCCTTTAAAGATCTATTATGCAAAAAAGTGAATATAAAAATATATATAAGTATGAAGTATGAAGTGTGAATGTGCCCATAATGTAATAAAGAGTAGATCTGACAGTACTGTACTTTATATTCCTAAGCTACAAGGTCTATTGGTGCTTTTGCTGACTGTTACCCTCTGCCTTTCAACCAGAAAGCTAAAGCTTAAGCAGCCTAAAAAGTGAAAATACAGATTTCATTTTGTATTCTGAAAGTATTTGTTTATGCTGCCGGCCAAGCGACATTTAATAAACAATGAATACAAGCACATAGTTTCCTCATCAATCAAACCCTATAAAAAGCTCAGCCAGAGATTTAATCTCTCTTTTCTTTGAGCTGTCGTAGCCCAGTGCTTTTTTTACAAGATGTTTTTGTTCAAAACATATATACTCTATCCACGTCTTGTCATTAATTTGAAAAATTGCATGCATGGATCGAAATCCCTGGGAAACATGGACAGATCTTACAAGTATTCTTTAGAAGTAATTTTTTACTTCACACAGTGAGGGTGATCATCTGTACAATCACTGTCAAGGAAGGAAAATTGAATTGAGAGCCAAGAGTTGTGGAGCAATTCAAGCCTTTATATGGTTTTGTGTTACTTTCGCTGTTTATAAAGGCACGGGCTGTTCAAGAAATGACCAAGTCAGTAATTTTAGGAGGTCCACTTATATATCTCGCTTACTGCCCACTAGCGTTCAATTCCAGCCATTGCATTTTTCGGATTGATAATTACTATGTAAGATGCTAATAGGACAACACTGATGACAAGAGCATAATGTGTTTACAAATCAAAGGATAGTACTATGGTTTATATGAAGAAATTAATGTGATACAATTTTAATACACGTCCTGTATAAAGTTTAGTTTTCAAGATTTCTTCTTGCTGTTATTCAATTAGAAGCATCATTGTGTACTCTAACTGTAATTCGACATTTATCCAGCTGTTGCATGGAAATAGAATGGCTGCAAGCAAAAATTTTGGGAACAATGTGAAATTGTTATTGTATATTGAAAAATCCATTCACCAAACTGTGAATAACTATTTGGTGAAAATTGTAGTATAGAACTAAACCGCAACTTGAATATCATTTTATTTTTAAATTATTTAGCTTTACTGTCCAAAACTGCTAACCATTAGGAGCTAATACTAGCCAATAGGCAGAGGCATAACTGGGGGGAAAATTGGCGCCCAGTGCTGCTAGCAGGGTGGTACAAGAAGGTGCCAATGAGCAGAACAGTATGTACACAATACTCGCACTGACCCGCTGCGGAGACAGTGAATCCCTCTATACTGTACATTTTATTAAGTCCCAAAATAGGCTACATGCCAGCTGGAGGAGGTGGGCCATTGTACAGGAGGACACTTACATGGATGATCTAGTGGCACAGATAGTCATGCTGGGCTATAGAGCTGTGCCTAGGAAGACACACTTCCGACCACCAACTACTGTAGGATGAGTAGTAGAAGATATACAAGTGATGTCTTGTGCTACCAACTGTGTTCTTATTTCTGTTCTTCTTAACCTTTCTCTTTGTTCCATTCTTTTCCTCCTCTGTTCATGTGCAGAGAGAATTGCAGATGAACTATATGAGCAAAATCCCCATCCTGCACCTTCCTCTACACTCAACAACTTCACTTTCCTTGCAGCTGCTGCAGTGCTATGGTTCTTCTTCTGCACCTGCAAGCACATGTTCACATATCCCAAACTAAGCTAGGGCAAGTTTGATGCGTACTTTCCAAAGTATCTACAGCAAGAATTGGAGAACGAAACTCACTTATTTGCTGCAAACGTATCAATGGATTGCATGTCATCTATTAGGGCTAATAAGTAGCTTTTCTGTAGGAAATCTGCACAAATGAAGAATATATGAGTTTTACATGGGTTGTAAAGGTAGTTGACTTTTTAAATTCAATAGTACCCAAAAGAAACTATAAATTACTTTATACTTATGTTTCTCACTGAAACCATTCCAGCGATGTCGGCATCAAATCTCTATGGGAAAATGCAGCATCCTGAAAATTTTTTTGCAGGATCCTGCATTCACTAAAAACGACAGATTGTGACGGATTAAAAAAAAACGCAAGTGTGAAAGTAGCCTAAAGGTACCTTCACACTAAACGATATCGCTAGCGATCCGTGCCGTTGCAGCGTCCTGGATAGCGATGTCGTTGTGTTTGACACGCAGCAGCGATCAGGATCCTGCTGTGATATCGCTGGTCGTTGGTTAAAGTTCAGAACTTTATTTGGTCATCAGATCGCCGTGTCTCGCTGTGTTTGACAGCAAAAGCAACGATGCCAGCGATGTTTTACAATGGTAACCAGGGTAAATATCGGGTTACTAAGCGCAGGGCCGCGCTTAGTAACCCGATATTTACCCTGGTTACCATCGTAAAAGTAAAAAAAACAAACAGTACATACTCACCTTCTGATGTCTATCACACGTCCCCCGGCGTCCGCTTCCTTCCCAGAGTGAGTGCCGGCCATAAAGTAAAAGTACAGCACAGCGGTGACGTCACCGCTCTGCTGTTAGGGCCGGCGCTCAGTCAGTGCAGGGAAGCAGACGCCGGGGGACGCGAAGGTGAATATGTACTGTTTGTTTTTTTACATTTTACACTGGTAACCAGGATAAACATCGGGTTACTAAGCGCAGCCCTGCGCTTAGCAACCCGATGTTTACCCTGGTTACCCGGGGACCTTGGCATCGTTGGTCGCTGGAGAGCTGTCTGTGTGACAACTCTCCAGCGACCAAACAGCGACGCTGCAGCGATCGGCATCGTTGTCTGTATCGCTGCAGCGTCGCTTAGTGTGAAGCTACCTTAAGTGTAAAGAAGGCGTCGCAGGTGCTGTGACCTAATGCTGCCTCCTAGGTGTTATCTGGGCTTCAATTAGAATCTACTTGCCCATTATTTGCAGCAGATGGGTGTTGTAGTCCCAGCTTCACTCTCCTGTCCTGAATGCTTCTTCACAGGTTTCAGCAGCTCTGCAAACAAGGAGGATATAATCCTAACTACGATTCTGAGAAAAATCAGATTGGTAAATCACTCCCTCACCGGCCCTCTGGCTGCAAGTATCAGTGGGCCAGACAGGAACAGTCAGAGGGCCAGATGTGGCCCCCGGGCTGCAGTTTGCCCAGGTCTGTTTTAGATAATCGGATGGATCAGTGGAGGATCAATTTCCCACATTGCTGAAGCATCAGAGAGAGGGCTAATGTTATTTTCCATTGACATACAAACTTAACCATATGCCTTCCAGGACACCATGCATGGCCAATCACAGATCAATGGTTCCCAGTAGAGCACAGCTCCAGAGACTGGGTAAGTCTCTCCTATAAAATGTAAGGTGTTATGGTCAGCAGGTCCTCGTGCTCTTTCTTCTGTATTGTGTAAGCTCTTGTGGTCAGTGGGGTCCTCTCTCTCTTTTTCTTTTCTGTAGAGTGTAACATCTTATGAACAGTCGGGTCCTCTCTATCCTGAAGAGTGTAAGCTCTTATGGTCATCAGGGACCTCGCTCTCTCTCCCCTCTAACGTGTAAGCTCTTACGGCCAGTGTGAGTGTAACACCCCAGGTAACTGGTTGTTACAGTGATGTTGCCTTCCTTTAGGGGAGGGTGATGTCATGCTTGGAGGCAAGGATGATTCTCTTTACCAGGTAAAGCAACTACATGCAACACATTCTGAATCCAGGCCAAAAGGAGGAGCTCTGAACCCGGATTCAGGGGAGCTTCCCCAGATATATATATTCTGGTCTGGAGGAGGAGTTTGGCAGTTGTTGAGAGGAGCGAGAGCAGAGAGTGGGGCCGTGCAGCCACGTGTGAAGCTGCAGCTCCAGGACAGGAGAAAACCAGAAGGGTTGCAGTGATAGTGACCATTTGAGGGGAGAAGCAAAGGAGAAGAAGGGAGCTTGGAGGGGAACTGTGTGTGGCACCGTCTGAGCTGAAGCGCAGAAACCAGGCACTGGGAGCCCAAGGCTGTGTCCTACTCCAGGTCTCACAGCAGAACCGGAAGGACAGAAGATTGCAAGTCTGTCCGCACCCACACCTGAAGGTGCAGCAGTATACAGAGAGCCCGAGTCATGATAGAGACCCTGTAAAAAGGCTTGCATTGCCCACCATACAGGTTACTGGCAACAGGCAGCAAGGACCTCGCATAAGAGCGCAAGCAGGAAGGCTTACAAACCTCACCTAGGAGAGGGATCCACCATTGCCTCCAGGCATACCTTATGGGAGGTCCTGCTCCATCTGCTGACTCCTTGTCAGTCCTCTCTCCTGGGGAAACTGCCTAACGGGGTTCACCAACTTGCCTGGCCGGCACACATCAGTCAGTCCAGAGCCACCGAAGGCCGGTAGCTTCCCCAACGCCGATCATCCAGGTCCACAGTCTCTCAGGTGCTCCAAGAAGACTCCACTCGCAGGAGTTTCTAACACAGACTGTCCAGGACCAAGATCACACTGTGCTCTTCAGAACGTCTGTCCCACCTGGGACCGTCCAACACAGAGGCATGTGGCCTGTCTGGGTGCTATTCAGGACTCAGTCCAACACCCAGGCCACCAGGTCCAAAACCATGTGCTTTCCAGGAAGCCTCCTTCCAGGTCTTCCTACACAGGCCTCCAGGACCTTGCACTTGGACCATTCAGGTCCAACACTGGAACCACACAGGAACCACACAGAAGACCCTGTGACCCACACCCTGGTCAGGTTATGTACCTGTAACCACACCCACAGTAATGGATCACCTGGGCTGGTCACGTGATCCTGACATCACTGCATGTCGATCCTCACGGCCTTAATATGACTCCGTGCACATCCCGGGGAGACCATGCAGCGCCCCCTACCTGTTACAGGGGTCACTACATCACAGTCCCTTACAAAATTTCGGGGCTTCCTTTCTTTTAAATGGAACTGATATCGTTCCACGATGTTTTGTAGAACTGTCTCCTTGGAGGCAAAATCTGGTTCAGCAGAGAACTTTTTTGTGATATTTATTTGTTCTCTGAGATTCTCATTCAAATTTGTTAATGTTTTTTTCTCTTCCTCCAGGAGAAGGTTCATAAACCTTAGGGAACTTAAGGTAGCTTCCTTTTCCCACTGTTCGCTCAAACTAGAGTTCCTATACCTAAATCCAGGTTGTAGTGTGATTCTCAAGCGGCGGGGAACTCTGCCCGCCTTAATATAGTTGTCTAGGCTTTGTACCTCCCACCAGCTACAGATTTGGTTTTTGTAGACTTTGGTCAGTTCTTTAAAGGCATTATTATATGTTGGTGTATATTTGGGCTGCACAAAATTATGATCAGAAAAGACCTCTTTAGCCTCAGCCACCCACGATTCGGTATCGACCCCTCTTGCTAAGAAACCAGCCATGCCCCAAAAATTGAATCAGTCAAAAGTGATATACACCAGTCAGAAATAATATTTTAAAGCAGGGTGTGACCAATAAATAAAAAATAACTTTTAACCCCTTCATGACCGTGGGATTTTCCGTTTTTCCGTATTCGTTTTTCACTCCCCTCCTTCCCAGAGCCATAACTTTTTAAATTTTCTGTCAATTTGGCCATGTGAGGGCTTATTGTTTGCGGAACGAGTTGTACTTTTGAACGACATCATTGGTTTTACCATGTCATGTACTAGAAAACGGGAAAAAAATTCCAAGTGCGGTGAAATTGCAAAAAAAGTGCAATCCCACACTTGTTTTTTGCTTGGCTTTTTTGCTAGGTTCACTAAATGCTAAAACTGACCTGCCATTATTATTCTCCAGGTCATTTCGAGTTCATAGACACCTAACATGACTGGGTTATTATTCACCTAAGTGGTGAAAAAAAATTCCAAACTTTGCTAAAAAAAAAAAAATTGCGCCATTTTCCGATACTCGTAGCGTCTCCATTTTTCATGATCTGGGGTCGGTTGAGGGCTTATTTTTTGCGTGCCGATCTGGCATTTTTAATAATACCATTTTGGTGCAGATATGATCTTTTGATCGCCCGTTATTGCATTTTAATGCAATGTCACGGCGACCAAAAAAACGTAATTCTGGCGTTTCGGAATTTTTTCTCATTACGCCGTTTAGCGATCAGGTTAATGCTTTTTTTTATTGATAGATCGGGCGATCCTGAGCGCGGCGATACCATATATGTGTAGGTTTGATTTTTTTTTTATTGATTATTTTGATTGGGGCGAAAGGGGGGTGATTTAAACTTTTATGTTTTTTTTATTTTTTTCACATTTTTTTTAACTTTTTTTTTTAACTTTTGCCATGCTTCAATAGCCTCCATGGGAGGCTAGAAGCAGGCACAACTCGATCGCCTCTGCTACATAACAGCGATCATCAGATCGCTGCTATGCAGCAGAAAATCAGGTGTGCTGTGAGCGCCGACCACAGGGTGGCGCTCACAGCTACCGGCGATCAGTAACCATAGAGGTCTCAAGGACCTCTATGGTTACAATACTGAAGCATCGCCGACCCCCGATCATGTGACAGGGGTCGGCAATTACGTCATTTCCGGCCGCCCGGCCGGATGCGGTAGTTAAATGCCGCTGTCTGCGTTTGACAGCGGCATTTAACTAGTTAATAGCGGCGGGTGAATCGCGATTTCACCCGCCGCTATTGTGGGCACATGTCAGCTGTTCAAAACAGCTGACATGTCCCGGCTTTGATGTGGGCACACCGCGGAGCCCTGCATCAAAGCAGGGGACCTGACGTCGGACGTACTATCCCGTCCGACGTCAGGAAGGGGTTAATAAATTTTAGCTAAAAAGTTGGTATGACCAACTACATAAGAACATGAAAGACTCACAAGAAAAAATTCCCATACAAGGGGAATAATCAAATAACCAAATCCCCGAGACCTTCTGGACCACACAAATATGTCAGTCTCTTTAGGGAAAAAAATGCACTCCTATAAAGGAGTATATGACACATGTACACCACAAACCGCATATCGCTTATCCCCATCCATCATATAGAGATGCAGTACTTGTGATCAGTGTATAATAATTGGAACCATCTCACCTCAGGACTTCCTTTTTGGCCCGGGTAAGACCTCTCACATCCGCAGCATCTGGAAGGGGGGGGCTTACAATTCCGGCCACACACATGCCCATCCACGTTGTTTAGGAGGAAAACTTTAACCCCGAAATACCAAACACATTTCCCTACGCGTTTCGTTGTACATAACTCATCAGGGGAAAATAGAATATAGTCCTTCCAAACCAGTGGGGGACCCGCAAAATGGAGGGATATAGGCAATCACTGTAACCCAGCATTGCTCGTGCTTAAATAGCCCGCCCAGTGTTACCTGGGATGCACTAAGTGACGTAATGTGCTGTGCGTCCCGTGTGGAACGCAGCTCCTGGACCGCACACGTCACTTCCGGCGGCGCGTGTTGTTAAAGTTGCTATGGTAGCGCGCTGCCCAACCATATTATAGACCATGGGGCCGTGCGTATCACTTCCGGTGCCCTGCCCCTGTCTAGTTACTATAGCAGTGCGACGCCTGACCGTATCCTCAGGTCCAGGCAATTGCGCTGTGTGCCGCTTTCCGGAGTCTCAAAACAACATTGCATCCACCTATCTAAAGACACAGATGCCGCGTTTGGTCAGTGAGAAGTATATTAACCCCTACATAGTTGCTAAATACGTAAATCTCAGCGTGTTGCACCATTTATACAGGGCCATTTCTCAAATCACTGTCATTGATCCTACCATAACCTTCTCGCAGAAGGGAGGATCATAGTCACAGACATGTGCTGGCTGTCTCTCGCAAGTGGGGAAGAAACCACAACCGGGGGCCAGTAGATGATTCAGACCATGCAAAATAAAAATCAGAAGGTTTGTGAGGGGGTCCCATTAAGAAACCAAAAGGTCAATCATAAATACTTTTTATATTTCAAGGAGGGGACTATAAGGAGAGATGGAGGGGGAGGGGATGGATATTTAGGACTGGTGCACAGAAATAGAGCAGGTAGAAAGATAGTATAATGTATATCCCCAGTATCCCTATCCATGCTCCTATCATTACCTACCTAGCAATGGAGGTTGGCACCCTGGGATAGAAAGACGCAAGAATGGCGCCTCCATTCCACGATGGCTGTCCCTATTGATGGTCCTATTAAACCCTAATGGAGGTATGAGAAAAGGGGGGGAAGGAAGAAAAGAGTCTATATTACGTCTTGATTGCTTGACCTATCTCTCCAAAAAACAACTGTTTGTAAGGATTTCATTCAAGCCTCCTGGTGTTTGTGTTTTTAAGCGGAAAATCCATCTTGTCTCGCATTGTAGTAGCATTTGATCCCAATTCCCTCCCCTCTTGGGTGCACCAATCCTATTGATCCCCATAAATCTGAGTCCTCGACTATCACCATTGTGTTCAATGTTGATGTGTCTAGCCAAGGGTGTATCTCTATTCAGGCCGATGCCCCTCAGGTGTTCCCCTACGCGTCTCCTAAATTCGCGTATCGTCTTTCCGATGTACTCCAGGCCACATAGGCAAACTGCTCTGTAAATCACTCCTTTGGACCTGCAATTTATGAAGTGGTAGATTTCATATTCTTTCCCTGTCACTCCACTCTGAAACCTCGGTCCCACCGTGATTACTGGACATGCTACACACCTACTACATTTATGACATCCCTTTGGTGGTTTTGGGAGCCATGTGTCCTTCACCGGCGGGGAATAATGACTATGTATAAGTCTGTCCCCAACAGATCTACCCTTTTTAAAAGTGATTTGCGGGCGTTCCCCCACCATCTCTCCAATGTCCTCATCCATGTTCAAAATGGGCCAATATTTTTGCAATATTGTCCGTATCTTTTGGGCCCCATTACTATAAGTGGTGATGTACCTGCAAACTGGCATCTCCTCTCTTTTTGGAGCTGGCACCAGTAAATTGTTCCTGCTGATATCCTTAACCTCATTATATGCCTTCCTTAGGATGCCCTTAGGGTATCCTCTGGCCAGAAACCGTGTTAGTAGATCGTCTGCCTGTATCTTGTACTCCTCATTAGAGGAGCAATTGCGTCTTGCTCATAGATATTGGCCTTTAGGAATGCCCTTCTTCATGGGTACCAGATGATGGCTGTCCCACCTGAGAAGGGCATTCGTTGAGGTAGGCTTTCTGTAGGTCTTAGTGTCCAGATGTCCATCTAGCATTTTTTGGATGTAAAGGTCTAGAAACGGTAGTCTCTCTCTATGATGTTCAAAAGTGAAGGACAGTCCCAATTGGTTGTTATTTAATTTTGCCACAAAGTTAGTCAGGTTTTCAACATCCCCATTCCAAATCAACAGCACGTCGTCTATATAACGGGACCAAAAGGCTATATTATCCTGTTCCTCAACAAAAGGGTCCCCAAAGACCTCGATTTCCTCCCACCAGCCCAGGAGCAGGTTCGCATAAGTGGGCGCACAGGAATTGCCCATAGCGGTGCCCCTGAGCTGGTGGTAGGTAGAGCCGTTGAATAGAAAATAGTTCTTTGTTAGGCAGAACTCGAGTAGGTCCAGGATCAATTTGTTATGTCCCAAATATTGTTGACCCCTGCTTTTAATGAAGTATTCTACTGCCCTTAAACCATCCATGTGTCTTATAGACGAGTAGAGTGCCTCTACATCGATACTGCAAAGAAGGGCCTCTGGTTCTAGGGTTAACCCATCTATTTTCCTCAATAGGTCCATTGCATCTCTTGTATATGAGTTCAATGATGTAACATATGTTTTGAGGACCTCATCCAGGTAGATTCCCACGTGATGACAGAGGCTGTTGATTCCTGAGACTATCGGTCTCCCCCTGAGTGGAACTAAGCCCTTGTGGACTTTTGGGAGGCAATAGAAGGTTGCCACCGTTGGATACTGTGGAAGTAGATAATCAAATTCATTTTTGTCAATCAAATCATTATTTAGTCCTCCATCTAAGACCACTTTAAGCTGTTGTTTGTATAGTGAGGTGGGGTTTGAGGACATCTTTTCATAATTCTCTGGGTCTCTGAGGATCTTTTCACACATGTCCACATAATCCTCATGATTCATGATCACTGTGTTCCCCCCTTTATCTGAGGGTTTAATTATGATCTTGGGGTCCTTCTCTAGGCCCTTTAAAGTCTCCATTTCTGACCTAGATAAGTTGTACCTCCCCCCCATTGGCTCCTTTTCCAATTTCTCCAGATCCCTGGTCACCAGCTCCTCAGAGATGTCAATTGCTGATCGATCACCCTGTATTGGGGGCATTTTTTTGCTTTTACTTTTAAGTTTGGTAAAAGGGCCCTTCCCCGTGTTTTCTGGGGTTGAATCTGCCAAGTCATACAAAAACCTAACATCTGCTAGTAATGTATCTGATACAGTTAGGTCCATATATATTTGGACAGAGACAACATTTTTCTAATTTTGGTTATAGACATTACCACAATGAATTTTAACCAAAACAATTCCGATGCAGTTGAAGTTCAGACTTTCAGCTTTCATTTGAGGGTATTCACATTAAAATTGGATGAAGGGTTAAGGAGTTTCAGCTACTTAACATGTGCCACCCTGTTTTTAAAGGGACCAAAAGTAATTGGACAGATTCAATAATTTTAAATGAAATGTTCATTTTTAATACTTGGTTGAAAACCCTTTGTTGGCAATGACTGCCTGAAGTCTTGATCTCATGGACATCACCAGACGCTGTGTTTCCTCCTTTTTGATTCTCTACCAGGCCTTCACTGCGGTGGTTTTCAGTTGCTGTTTGTTTGTGGGCCTTTCTGTCTGAAGTTTAGTCTTTAACAAGTGAAATGCATGCTCAATTGGGTTGAGATCAGGTGACTGACTTGGCCATTCAAGAATATTCCACTTCTTTGCTTTAATAAACTCCTGGATTGCTTTGGCTTTATGTTTTGGGTCATTGTCCATCTGTAGTATGAAACGACGACCAATCAGTTTGGCTGCATTTGGCTGGATCTGAGCACACAGTATGTCTCTGAATACCTCAGAATTAATTCGGCTGCTTCTGTCCCATGTCACATCATCAATAAACACTAGTGACCCAGTGCCACTGGCAGCCATGCATGCCCAAGCCATCACACTGCTTCCACTGTGTTTTACAGATGATGTGGTATGCTTTGGATCATGAGCTGTACCACGCCTTCGCCATACTTTTCTCTTTCCATCATTCTGGTAGAGGTTGATCTTGGTTTCATCTGTCCAAAGAATGTTCTTCCAGAACTGTGCTGGCTTTTTTAGATGTTTTTTAGCAAAGTCCAGTCTAGCCTTTTTATTCTTGATGCTTATGAGTGGCTTGCACCGTGCAGTCAACCCTCTGTATTTACTTTCATGCAGTCTTCTCTTTATGGTAGATTTGGATATTGATGCGCCGACCTCCTGGAGAGTGTTGTTCACTTGGTTGGCTGTTGTGAAGTGGTTTCTCTTCACCACGGAGATTATTCTGCGATCATCCACCGCTGTTGTCTTCCGTGGGTGCCCAGGTCTTTTTGCATTGTTGAGTTCACCAGTGCTTTCTTTCTTTCTCAGGATGTACCAAACTGTAGATTTTGCTACTCCTAATATTGTAGCAATTTCTCGGATGGGTTTTTTCTGTTTTCGCAGCTTAAGGATGGCTTGCTTCACCTGCATGGAGAGCTCCTTTGACCGAATGTTTACTTCACAGCAAAACCTTCCAAATGCAAGCACCACACCTCAAATCAACTCCAGGCCTTTTATCTGCTTAATTGAGAATGACATAACGAAGGGATTGCCCACACCTGTCCATGAAATAGCCTTGGAGTCAATTGTCCAATTACTTTTGGTCCCTTTAAAAACAGGGTGGCACATGTTAAGGAGCTAAAACTCCTAAACCCTTCATCCAATTTTAATGTGGATACCCTCAAATGAAAGCTGAAAGTCTGACCTTCAACTGCATCTGAATTGTTTTGTTTAAAATTTATTGTGGTAATGTCCATAACCAAAATTAGAAAAATGTTGTCTCTGTCCAAATATACAGTGCCTACAAGTAGTATTCAACCCCCTGCAGATTTAGCAGGTTTACACATTTGGAATTAACTTGGCATTGTGACATTTGGACTGTAGATCAGCCTGGAAGTGTGAAATGCACTGCAGCAAAAAAGAATGTTATTTCTTTGTTTATTTTTTTTTAAATTGTGAAAAGTTTTATCAGAGGGTCATTTATTATTCAACCCCTCAACCCACCAGAATTCTGTTTGGTTCCCCTAAAGTATTAAGAAGTAGTTCAGGCACAAAGAACAATGAGCTTCACATGTTTGGATTAATTATCTTTTTCCAGCCTTTTCTGACTATTTAAGACCCTCCCCAAACTTGTGAACAGCACTCAAACATGGTCAACATGGGAAAGACAAAGGAGCATTCCAAGGCCATCAGAGACAAGATCGTGGAGGGTCACAAGGCTGGCAAGGGGTACAAAACCCTTTCCAAGGAGTTGGGCCTACCTGTCTCCACTGTTGGGAGCATCATCCTGAAGTGGAAGGCTTATGGAACTACTGTTAGCCTTCCACGGCCTGGACAGCCTTTGAAAGTTTCCTCCCGTGCCAAGGCCAGGCTTGTCCGAAGAGTCAAGGCTAACCCAAGGACAACAAGGAAGGAGCTCCGGGAAGATCTCATGGCAGTGGGGACATTGGTTTCAGTCAATACCATAAGTAACGTACTCCACCGCAATGGTCTCCGTTCCAGACGAGCCCGTAAGGTACCTTTACTTTCAAAGCGTCATGTCAAGGCTCGTCTACAGTTTGCTCATGATCACTTGGAGGACTCTGAGACTGACTGGTTCAAGGTTCTCTGGTCTGATGAGACCAAGATCGAGATCTTTGGTGCCAACCACACACGTGACGTTTGGAGACTGGATGGCACTGCATACGACCCCAAGAATACCATCCCTACAGTCAAGCATGGTGGTGGCAGCATCATGCTGTGGGGCTGTTTCTCAGCCAAGGGGCCTGGCCATCTGGTCCGCATCCATGGAAAGATGGATAGCACGGCCTACCTGGAGATTTTGGCCAAGAACCTCCGCTCCTCCATCAAGGATCTTAAGATGGGTCGTCATTTCATCTTCCAACAAGACAACGACCCAAAGCACACAGCCAAGAAAACCAAGGCCTGGTTCAAGAGGCAAAAAATCAAGGTGTTGCAGTGGCCTAGTCAGTCTCCTGACCTTAACCCAATTGAAAACTTGTGGAAGGAGCTCAAGATTAAAGTCCACATGAGACACCCAAAGAACCTAGATAACTTGGAGAAGATCTGCATGGAGGAGTGGGCCAAGATAACTCCAGAGACCTGTGCCGGCCTGATCAGGTCTTATAAAAGACGATTATTAGCTGTAATTGCAAACAAAGGTTATTCCACAAAATATTAAACCTAGGGGTTGAATAATAATTGCCCCACACTTTTATGTTTAAAATTTATAAAAATGTAACTGAGCAACAAAACTTTTTGGTTTGTAAGATTTATGCACCTGTTAATAAATCCTGCTCTTGTTTGAAGTTTGAAGGCTCTAACTTATTTGCATCTTATTAAACCTGCTAAATCTGCAGGGGGTTGAATACTACTTTTAGGCACTGTATATGGACCTAACTGTATATCCATATCCCTGCACGTCCTCTTATCCTCTCTCACAGAAGATTTTTTCCACTTGAGTTTTCTTGTGAAAAGGTGCAGATCCTTGACACACTCAAAAGTTTGAAAATTAGATGTGGGTATAAAATTTAAGCCTTTGTTCAGGACTCGAACTTCTAAGTCATTAAGGCTCCTACCCGAGAGATTAATCACTTGTGGAGCTAGGGGTTGAATTAGTTCCCGTTGGGGTTGGACCGATTCCTCAGGAAGTATTCTCGGTCAAAAAAACGAGCCCCTCCTGACCCGTCGTTACGCCGCCCCCTTTGGTTACCTCTTCCCAATGTCTACCTTTCGTGTTTCTTGGACGTGTATCAGAGTCGGACAAATCTGTGTCTGTGTATGAAATGTCAGTTCATAAAAAGTATTTATGATTTACCTTTTGGTTTCTTAATGGGACCCCCTCACAAACCTTCTGATTTTTATTTTGTATGGGCTGAATCATCTACTGGCCCCCGGTTGTGGTTTCTTCCCCACTTGCGAGAGACAGCCAGCACATGTCTGTGACTATGATCCTCCCTTCTGCGAGAAGGTTATGGTAGGATCAATGACAGTGATTTGAGAAATGGCCCTGTATAAATGGTGCAACACGCTGAGATTTACGTATTTAGCAACTATGTAGGGGTTAATATACTTCTCACTGACCAAACGCGGCATTTGTGTCTTTAGATAGGCGGATGCAATGTTGTTTTGAGACTCCGGAAAGCGGCACACAGCGCAATTGCCTGGACCTGAGGATACGGTCGGGCGTCGCGTTGCTATAGCAACTAGACAGGGGCAGGGCACCGGAAGTGATACGCACGGCCCCATGGTCTATAATATGGTTGGGCAGCGCGCTACCATAGCAACTTTAACAACACGCGCCGCCGGAAGTGACGTGTGCGGTCCAGGAGCTGCATTCCACACGGGACGCACAGCACATTACATCGCTTAGTCCAGCCCAGGTAACACTGGGCGGGCTATTTAAGCACGAGCAACGCTGGGTTACAGTGATTGCCTATATCCCCGCATTTTGCGGGTCCCCCACTGGTTTGGAAGGACTATATTCTATTTTCCCCTGATGAGTTATGTACAACGAAACGCGTAGGGAAATGTGTTTGGTATTTCGGGGTTAAATTTTTCCTCCTAAACAGCGTGGATGGGCATGTGTGTGGCCGGAATTGTAAGCCCCCCCTTTCCAGATGCTGCGGATGTGAGAGATCTTACCCGGGCCAAAAAGGAAGTCCTGAGGTGAGATCGTTGCAATTATTATACACTGATCACAAGTACTGCATCTCCATATGATGGATAGGGATAACCGATATGCGGTTTGTGGTGTACATGTGTCATATACTCCTTTATAGGAGTGCATTTATTTCCCTAAATAGACTGACATATTTGTGTGGTCCAGAAGGTCTCAGGGATTTGGTTATTTGATTATTCCCCTTGTATGGGAATTTTTTCTTGTGAGTCTTTCATGTTCTTATGTAGTTGGTCATACCAACTTTTTAGCTAAAATTTATTAAAAGTTGTTTTATTATCTTCAGAATTTCCATGCACGTAATGCACAACATTGTCAGCCTGAACATTAAAATTGTAAACAATATCATTATGAATAAAAATGAAAATTTAAATGTAAAATTCATATTGATTTTCAATTCTTAAAACAAGGCAAAAATAACATTTTATTTCATGTTAAAATTACTGAAAATAATTGTAAAGTTACTGAGTTGTCTACTTCACTTTAGAAATTCAGTCTAGCTTTGATTTTTTTTTTTCCTTTATTCGTATGGATCTATGGTAACATTTTATATGTGGAATTGTGCTGGCCCCTAGTGGTATAGTTAAGAGTTAAAACATTAGGGCTTGCATGAAATCTTTAATGCAGTAGTTGGCAACTAGAAGTCTTAGTTAACTCACTTATAAGCACAATAATTACATCATAGAGATTGAAAAATAACATGTATAGTCTTTATGTCAAGCAATAAGAAAAAGCCTTCATTTTGATCAAACCTAGACCAAACTGAAAATAGATGCAACTAGACCTGATACTGTCAAAATGTGCAAAATAAGGAAAAATGGATCTGCATAGTAAATAAAATTAAAATTTTTAGCCTATCAAATTAAAAAATAGCATATTCATACCGAAGAGTTAAAATCATGTTCACGCTGACGCGTTTCTAGCCAAAACCCTTAGTTGTAGAGTAAATTAGAATACCACAGGAAAAAGACCGCCAATACGTCTTTTAACTGACCTGAGATACAAGAGAATAGCCTCCCCATACAGGTGACAATCCAGCAACTGTCACTGTACACTATAGCTGACAACTTGCTGCATCAGCCACAATCAGTGCTTGTGAAGCGCCCCGTAGGGATATGGGGTACTCGGTACCAGGTCCTTCGGTTCTCATTGGGGATGTCACGGTGGCTGACCCGGTCCATGGCCCTAGGGACGTCCGATGTAAAATAGGGGAAACGTCTTTAAAGGGATAATGTTCATGACGCCACCTGTGGTATTCGGTCAGGGTGACCGACGCTGCTTAGGGGTCCGCTGGGGTGATGTGATGGCAGCTAGATGGTATACCTTCCCACAGGTGAAGTGTATCCCCAGGGCTTCCCAGAGTGTAGATGATGGATGGTGTGAGGCGCAGTGAAGAACGAGGACACAAGGTTGCAGTCTCTTTACCTTTACTGAAGGCTTCAGCATCCACAGTACAGGGTACAGACCACAGGGTAGGCAGAGTCCGGCCGGTCTGAAGGCAAATCCAGAGTCCCCTTATCCAGGTGGAAAACAGTAGCCTTCCTCTAGCGCCTAGGTGTTGTAGTACCTCCCTGCTGAGCGTCTCGGTAAGGTTCTCGCAACTCATGTTGATGTTCTAGATGTTATGTATTTCTCTCTGTCCTCCAGATGGATAGGAACAACCCATATGACTGATGGCCTGAGGCTTTTTACAGGGACACTAGCATGCCCCATCCCCCACAAGTTGCCACCGTGCCTCCAGGGTATAGGTCAGGCCGGTAATGTGGAATTATCTGTCCTGCCAGTCTCTGAAGTAAAGCATAGAGATCCTTACTCCCTCGGTATTCTGGCTACCGGATTCCTGGACCTCAGAGGGAAGCAGCTTGCTCCTGGCTGATCTCCCTCTGATATTCCTCTCCTGTGCTCTGCTTTCCTGTACACTCTCTGCAATATGTTCACTTTAGTGTCTTCTTCCAGGAGCTGCAGCACTTCAGGCTCCAGGACTCCTTCCTCTCCCTCTGTCTTCCTGACAGGAACTGAACCCCTTTTCCCTCCAGATCAGGATGTTTTATAGGGGAGTTCATCTTAAACAGGCTTAGAGCTCCCCCATCTGGTCTGGAGTGTGAACATGTTGCATGCATTGTGTTACCTGATAAAGAGATCTCCTTTATTGCCTTCAGACATAACATCACTCCCCCTGGTGGAAGAACGACATTACTGCAACAACCAGGAACCTGGGGCGCTGCACTTACACCTTCCAAATCTGTTTAACCCCTTAGATGCTACTGTCAATAGGGACTACATCATATAAATGGTTAACAGAGTGTGGAGGCTTCCTCTTTATCCCAGTATTTGCCCTCAAATTATGATTGTGTGGCCCTAATGTTTGCCATGGTAATTCATGACCAAATAGTGGCTTTAGAGTCTCACAGCTGTAGTAATCTGTTCAGAAGTTAGCGGCATTTAGGTGGTAGAAAAAAACACATTTTCATTTCTGTCATGCCAATTTGCATTAATTCCTGAAAATCATCTGAAGGGTTAATAAACTACCTGACTGCAGTTTTCAATATGTCAGGGGGTGCTGTTTTTAAAATGGTATAACTTTGGGGGGGTTTCCTATAGATGGGACCCCAAAAGGCACTTCAAACATGGAGAATTGTAAAATAGATAAGGACACCGCGCTAACCAGCTGGAAACGTACAATAGGATCAATGGTCATAGGCAATTAGTCATTGGGCGGTCGGTGATTGCTGGCCACGGCGGTCTGGCATTTGCTTATCTTCATTTGTGGAGCTGTGACTAGCAGTGTTATTGTAGGGACGGAGCCGCTTCCTCATTGTTGTTAGCTGCCTATTAGCAGCTCCTGTGTATCCATTCTCAGGTTTCTCATTCTTTAGGCACTTTGATCCTATTGTACGTTTCCAGCTGGTTAGCGCGGTGTCCTTATCTATTTTACAATCCTCCACATTACGCGACAGATTTAGCACAGTGGCTGTCTAGGCACCAGCAGCTTTCCATCTTGTTTATCTTAGGAGCGCCAGTGTGTTTCTTCTTTTGTGCACTTCAAACATGGATAGGCCCCTAAAAAAATACATTTTGTAAATTTCCTTGAAAAATTACTGCTACATTTTTAAACCTCCTAAAATGCTAGCAAAATAAAATAACAATTTACAAATAATGCTGATGTAAAGCAGACATGTGGGAAATGTTATTTATTAATGTTTTTCTGTGGTATGACTATCTGGATTAAAGTGATAATCCTTCAAAGTTTGAAAATTACTAATTGTTTAACATTTTTCCTAAAATTTCTGATATTTTTTAGGAATAAACACAAAACATATCGACCTAAATTTACCATTATTATAAAGCATAATGTGTCATGAAAAAATAATCTCAAAATCACTGGGATATGTTAAAGCATTCCAGAGTTATTACCACATAAAGTGACACTGGTCAGATATCAAAAATTTGGCTCCGTCACTAAGGGGTTAAAAATTAAACCCCAAGCGGTGTGATTAAATATTCAAATATGGAAATACCTAAGCAAAACATTAACAAGTAATAAATATTGTGGTGAAACGCTACCTGAGTGGGTTGGGGAACACTCGCTTAACAAGGGATTTAAGCACTCAGGCACGGTTTCTCCACTTAAACAGTCTTATTCGGTCATGAATAGTGTTGAGCGATACCTTCCGATATTCAAAAGTATCGGTATCGGATTGGATCGGTCGATATTAAAAAAATATCGGATATTGCCGATACCGATACCCGATACCAATGCAAGTCAATGGGGCAAAAATATCGGAATTAAAATAAACCCTTTCTTTCCTTGTAGGTTAAGTCTACATGAAAGAAAACAACTAAGAATAATGTCGGATGTATTGGGGGAGGTGGAGGAGACATTAAAGGCATAGAGGTTTAGGCAAATCAAATGGAATAGCAGGAATTTTTTTTTTTTTAAGACGTTCGGAGTTACAAAGATATTGACTATGTTAAGATTTTTTATATTTTGTCAGATATTTATGTTTCACTACTTCCATGCTCTTCACCTTCTTTTTTACTTATCCCACACTATCTTCTTCATCATCCTCAGCACCAGCATCTTTTTCATGAACTTCTTCATCACCTTATTCATCTTCTTCTTCTTCACCTTCTTCCTATTATTCTTTTTCTTTACATTCTTCATATTCTTTTTATTCAACTATTATTCTTCTTCATATTCTACTTCTTCGTCTTCTTCATCTTTTTCTTCATCATATTCTTATTTGTGACAGGCATTCCTGTAGTTGTTATCTATAAAAGTTTGAAGATTACACCTTCCGTTCTGCCTGTCACAAAAGATTTACAACAGGATATGTCCACGTTCAGTTTGGCCTGCAGCAGCAGGTCTTTTCCAAGGGCACCACGAGGAGGAACGGAATCACCCCCATACGCTGCTTAGTCTTCTCCTGCTTATAATTTAGATAATATCTTTTGCTCTGATTTTTAGTCTTATGCTTAATGTTCTTCTGCTTTTTGTTCTGCAGCTTCTTGTTCTTCTGCTTCTCAGTCTTCAGGGTCATCGTCTCCAGGGTCGTCGTCTCAGGGGTCATCGTCTCCGGGGTCGTCGTCATCTACGGGGTGGTCTTCAGTGTCGTCGTCTTTAGGGTCTTGAACTTGAAAATGTAGCAGAAGGTACAAGAAGGCTGAGGAACTGCTGAGAACCAGCTGACGGTACTGGAACCTGGTT
This sequence comes from Ranitomeya variabilis, assembly GCF_051348905.1. Taxonomy (NCBI): domain Eukaryota; kingdom Metazoa; phylum Chordata; class Amphibia; order Anura; family Dendrobatidae; genus Ranitomeya; species Ranitomeya variabilis. The sequence goes on from NC_135235.1 coordinate 148,109,826, forward strand.
ACTAAGCAGGAGGTACCCATGCCAGAAAGCACTACCAAGGACCACCAGACGTTGGTGGAACTCAGATACCCAGAAGGAGGCACCTAAGCCAAAGGCTCTGCCCGGAACCAGCTGACGGTACTGGAACCAGGATGGGGAGCAGAAGGTACAAGAGCAAAAGACACTGCCGAGAACCAGCTGACGGTACTGGAACACAGATGGGTAGCCGAAGGTACAAGAGCCAATGGAACTACCGAGGACCAGCTGACGGTATTGGAACCTGGTTACTAAGCAGGAGGTACCCATGCCAGAAAGCACTACCAAGGACCACCAGACGTTGGTGGAACTCGGATACCCAGAAGGAGGCACCTAAGCCAAAGGCTCTGCCTGCAACCAGGTGACAGTACTGGAACCCAGTGGGACCTTTTTAAGATTGACTTCTAAAGAACCAGCTAATGGTGCTGGAACTCAGCAGAAGGTCCACATGAACAAAAAATTGCAAGGCCGCGAGCCGGCCGGAGTTACCGAAACCCACTGTCCTTCCGGGGGTGCTTGTCCTATTGGCACTACGGAACCAGCCTTCATTGCCAGATACCGCAGCCCACATAAGAAACACCTAAACTGCAGCCACCATAGAGTCAGCTAACCCGACTGCAACATCACAGGACAACGGATTGGTGGCAAATTGACTTGGACACTGCCCGGAAACAGCTGGCGTGCTGGAACCAGACTGGGCAGGAGGGAGTACCCGTGCCAAAGACACTTCTGAGCAGCAACTGGCGGTGCTGGAGCACAGGGATTACATGAGAAACAGAGTGTAGGTTGAGGCCTAATTGGAGCAAGTTGAAAGGGAACCTTTAACCCCCTCAGGCGTTTGCAACTAAAAGAGCCACCTTGTGCAGCACTAATGCTGCACAAGGAAAAGGTGGCTCTTTTAATTATGCTCCTTGCACACTAAGTTAACACTTATAAAATTTGTCCCCTCATACCGTGAAACCGTCCTGGAGGCGGGACTTTCCTTCTTAATGAGATGCAGCACAGCCATCATTCATACCCCCTTGGCGCCATGCGCCGCCTCCTCAGCGTTGTTTGAATCTGTCGCAGAGCCGGTGCTCTTATGTAATTCCTTGGCCATGTGCAGTTAGCGCTGCCTGTCTTCAGACATCATTTGTTGTCAGGCTCGCTGCGCCTGTGCGGCTGCCCTGCCCGAGATCCCGCTCCGCAGTGTCTTCAGATTTATTCAAACTGCAGTGCTGGTATTCCGGGCATGCACAGTGCATATCTTGGACTCTCACTCATCTCCTTCCACCTTCTTCAAACTGTTCAGCGTCAGCTGATCCCTAATCACATGCTACGGCCATGACACGGAACAGTCTGAAGAAGGCGGAAGGAGATGAGTGAGAGGCCAAGAAATGCACTGCACATGCCCAGGAATCCCAGCCCCGCAGTGTCTTCAGATTTATTCACACTGTGGGGCTGGGATTCCGGGGCATGCGCAGTGCATATCTTGGACACTCACTCATCTCCTTCTGCCTTCTTCAAACTGTGCAGCGTCAGCTGATCCCTAATCGCATGCCACGGCCATGACGCGGCACAATCTGAAGAAGGCGGAAGAAGATGAGTGAGAGTCCAAGATATGCACTGCGCATGCCCAGGAATCACAGCCCCGCTGTGTGAATAAATCTGAAGACACTGCGGGGCTGGGATTCCTGGGCATGCGCAGTGCATATCTTCACCTCTCACTCATCTCCTTCCACCTTCTTCAGACTGTGCCGCGTCAGCTGATTCCTAATCGCATGCAACGGCCGTGACGCGGCAGGGTCTGAAGAAGGCAGAAGGAGATGAGTGAGAGGCCAAGAAATGCACTGCGCCTGCACAGGAATCCCAGCCCCACAGTGTGAATAAATCTGAAGACACTGCGGGGCGGGATCTCGGGCAGGGCGGCCGCACAGGCTCAGCCAGCCTGACAACAAATGATGTCAGAAGATGGGCAGTGCAAACCGCGGATGGCTAAGGGATAACATAACAGCGCAGGATCCGGGACAGATTAAAAAAACGCTGAGGAGGCGGCGCCCGGCACCAAGGGGGTATGAATGACGGCTGTGCTGCGTCTCATAAAGAAGGAAAGTCCCACCTCCGTGACGGTTTCACGGTATGAGGGGACACATTTTATAAGTGTTAACTTCAGCGTGTGCAAGGAGAATAACTAAAAGAGCCACCTTGTCAAAATGCAGCATTAGTGCTGCACAAGGTGGCTCTTTTAGTTACAAATGCCTGGGGTGGACAGGTTCCCTTTAATTTCTGTAGTAGTGTGAGTGTGGAGGAAGCAGGAGAAATTGCCGAATACACAGCAGGGGATCCGCTGATGTTACTGAACCCCAATAACATGGCAGCAAGTGTTGACTGTGCAGACAGCACTTCCGGGCAGCAACTGGCGGTGTTGGAGCCCAGGGATTACAGAATAAAAATAGTGTAGGCCGAAGCCTAATTGGAGCAAGTTTAATTTCTGAAGTTGTGTGAGTTTGGTGGGAGCAGGAGCAATTGCCACACACACAGCAGGGGAGCAGCTGGCGTTACTGAACCCCACTAACACAGGAGCTAGTGTTTTTGTCTGTGCAGACAGCACTTCCGGGCAGCAACTGGCGGTATTGAAGCCCAGGGATTACAGAAATAAAAGAGTGTAGGCCGAAGCCTAACTGGAGCAAGTTTAATCTCTGAAGTTGTGTGAGTTTGGAGGGAGCAGGAGCAATTGCCGCACACACAGCAGGGGAGCAGCTGGCGTTACTGAACCCCAATAACAGAGGAGCAACTGCTGACTGTGCAGACAGCACTTCTGGGCAGCAACTGGTGGTGTTGGAGCCCAGGGAATGCAGGAGGAGCAGACTGGAGGTATTGCCGGATATACAGCAGGGGATCAGCTGGCGTTACTGAACCCCAATAACAGAGGAGCAACTGTTGACTGTGCAGACAGCACTTCCGGGCAGCAACTGATGGTGTTGGAGCCCAGGGAATGCAGGAAGAGCAGACTGGAGGTATTGTTGAACACACACCAGGGGAGCAGCTGGCGTTACCGAACCCCAACAACACGGCAGCAAGTGTTGACTGTGCAGACAGCACTTCTGAGCAGCATCTGGTGGTGTTGGAGCCCAGGCAAAGCAGTAGGAGCAGACGGAGGTATTGCCGCACACACAGCAGGGGAGCAGCTGGCGTTACTGAACCCCAATTACAGAGGAGCAACTGTTGACTGTGCAGACAGCACTTCCGAGCAGCATCTGGCGGTGTTGGAGCCCAGGGAAAGCAGGAGGAGCAGACTGGAGGTATTGCCACACACACAGCAGGGGAGCAGCTGGCATTACTGAACCCCAATAACAGAGGAGCAACTGTTTACTGTGCAGACAGCACTTCCGAGCAGCAACTGGCAGTGTTGGAGCCCAGGGAAAGCAGGAGGAGCAGACGGAAGGTATTGCCGCACACACAGCAGGGGAGCAGCTGGCGTTACTGAACCCCAATAACAGAGGAGCAACTGTTGACTGTGCAGACAGCACTTCTGAGCAGCAACTGGCGGTGCTGAAGCCCAGGGAAAGCAGGAGGAGCAGACTGGAGGTATTGCCACACACACACAGCAGGGGAGCAGCTGACAATGCTGAACCTCAATAACACGGCAGCAAGTGTTGACTGTGCAGACAGCACTTCCGAGCAGCAACTGGCGGTGTTAGAGCCCAGGGAATAAAGGATAAGCAGAGTTTAGGCTGAGGCCTAATTGGAGCAAGTTGAAAGGGAACCTTTAACCCCCTCAGGCGTTTGTAACTGAAAGAGCCACCTTGTGCATCACTAATGTTGCACAAGGAAAAGATAGCTCTTTTAGTTATGCTCCTTGCACACACAGAACTAAACACATATAAAATGTGTCCCCTCATACCGTGAAACAGTACCGGAGGTGTGACTTTCTTTCGGAATGAAACGCAGTACAGGCGTCATTCATACCCCCTTGGCGATGGGTGCCAACTCCTCAGCATTGCTTGAATCTGTCCCAGAGCCTGCGCTGTTATGTTTAACCATGGGCATGCGCAGTTAGCGCTGCCCGTCTTCTGACGCCATTTCGTGTCAGGCTGACTGCGCCTGTGTGGCCGCACTGCCCGAGATTGCACAGTGTCTTCTGATTTATTAACACTGGGATTCCTGGGCATGTGCAGTGCATTTCTTGGACTCTCACTCATCTCCTTGCGCCTTCTTCAGACTATGCGGCATCACAGCCGTGGCATGCGATTAGGGATCAGCTGACTGCTCACAGTCTGAAGAAGGTGCAAGGAGATGAGTGAGAGTCCAAGAAATGCCCAGGAATCCCAGCCCCATAGTGTGAATAAATCAGAAGACACTGCGGGACACTATCTCGGGCAGCACGGCCGCACAGGCGCAGTCAGCCTGACATGAAATGGTGTCAGAAGACGGGCAGCGCTATTTGCGCATGCCTAAGGTTGAGCATAACAGCGCAGGCTCCCGGACAGATTCAAACAACGCTGAGGAGGCATTGCCCGGTGCCAAGGGGGTATGAATGACAGCTGTTCCCTTTAATTTCTGTAGTAGTGTGAGTGTGGATGCAGCAGGTGCAAATGCCGGATACACAGATGGGGATCAGCTGATGTTACTGAAACCCAATAATTCGGCAGCAAGTGTTGACTGTGCAGACGGCACTTCCGAGCAGCAACTGGCGGTGTTGGAGCCCAGGGTCAATCAGGGTGCAGGCCGAGGCCTGCACTCGAGGCAGTTTAATATCAGAAGTAGTGTGAGCGTGGAGGTAGCAGGTCAAATTGCCGGATACACAGCAGGGGAGCAGCTGACGTTACTGAACCCCACTAACACAGGAGCGAGTGGTTTTCTCTGTGAAAACGGCACTTCCGAGCAGCAACTGGTGGTGTTGGAGCCCAGGGTCAATCAGGGTGTAGGCCGAGACCTGCACTCGAGGCAGTTTAATATCTGAAGTAGTGTGAGCGTGGAGGTAGCAGGCCAAATTTCCAGATACATAGCAGGGGAGCAGCTGACGAAACTGAACCCCACTAACACAGGAGCGAGTAATTTTCTCTGTGCAAATGGCACTTTCGAGGAGCAACTAGCGATGTTGGAGCCCAGGGTCAATCAGGGTGTAGGCCGAGGGCCTGCACTCGAGGCAGTTTAATATCTGAAGTAGTGTGAGCATGGAGGTAGCAGGTCAAATTGCCGGATACACAGCAGGGGAGCAGCTGACGTTACTGAACCCCACTAACACAGGAGCGAGTGGTTTTCTCTGTGCAAACGACACTTCCGAGCAGCAACTGGTGGTGTTGGAGCCCATGGTCAATCAGGGTGTAGGCTGAGGCCTGCATTCGAAGCAGTTTAATATCTGAAGTAGTGTAAGCATGGAGGTAGCAGGCCAAATTGCCGGATACACAGCAAGGGAGCAGCTGACGTTACTGAACCCCACTAACACAGGAGCGAGTGGTTTTCTCTGTGCAAACAGCACTTCCGAGCAGCAACTGGTGGTGTTGGAGCCCAGGGTCAATCAGGGTGTAGGCTGAGGCCTGCACTCGAGGCAGTTTAATATCTGAAGTAGTGTGAGCGTGGAGGTAGCAGGTCAAATTGCCGGATACACAGCAGGGGAGCAGCTGACCTTACTGAACCCCACTAACACAGGAGCGAGTGGTTTTCTCTGTGCAAACGGCACTTCTGAGCAGCAACTGGCTGTGTTGGAGCCCAGGGTCAATCAGAGTGTAGGCTGAGGCCTGCACTCGAGGCAGTTTAATATTTGAAGTAGTGTGAGTGTGGAGGTAGCAGGTCAAATTGCCGGATACACAGCAGGGGAGCAGCTGACGTTACTGAACCCCACTAACACAGGAGCGAGTGGTTTTCTCTGTGCAAACGACACTTCCGAGCAGCAACTGGTGGTGTTGGAGCCCATGGTCAATCAGGGTGTAGGCTGAGGCCTGCATTCGAAGCAGTTTAATATCTGAAGTAGTGTAAGCATGGAGGTAGCAGGCCAAATTGCTGGATACACAGCAGGGGAGCAGCTGACGTTACTGAACCCCACTAACACAGGAGCGAGTGGTTTTCTCTGTGCAAACAGCACTTCCGAGCAGCAACTGGTGGTGTTGGAGCCCAGGGTCAATCAGGGTGTAGGCTGAGGCCTGCACTCGAGGCAGTTTAATATCTGAAGTAGTGTGAGCGTGGAGGTAGCAGGTCAAATTGCCGGATACACAGCAGGGGAGCAGCTGACATTACTGAACCCCACTAACACAGGAGCGAGTGGTTTTCTCTGTGCAAACGGCACTTCCTAGCAGCAACTGGCTGTGTTGGAGCAAAGGGTCAATCAGAGTGTAGGCTGAGGCCTGCACTCGAGGCAGTTTAATATTTGAAGTAGTGTGAGTGTGGAGGTAGCAGGCCAAATTGCTGGATACAAAGCAGGAGAGTAGCTGACATTACTGAACCCCACTAACACAGGAGCGAGTGATTTTCTCTCTGCAAACGGCACTTCCGAGCAGCAACTGGCAGTGTTAGAGCCCAGGGTCAATCAGGGTCTACGCCGAGGCCTAATTTGAGCAAGTTGAAAGGGAACCTTTAACCTCCCCAGGCGTTTGTAACTGAAAGAGCCACCTTGTGCAGCACTAATGCTGCATATGGAAAAGGTGGCTCTTTTACTTATGCTCTTTGCACACGCAGAACTAAACACTTATAAAATGTGTCCCCTCATACCGTGAAACCGTCCCGGAGGTGGGACTTTCCTTTGTAATGAGACGCAGCACAGCCATCATTCATACCCCCTTGGCGCCGGGCAAAGCCTCCTCAGTGTTGTTTGAATCTTTTCCGGAGCCTGTGCTGTTATGTTCAACCTTGGGCATGTGCAGTTAGCGCTGCCCATCTTCTGACACTATTTCGTATCATGCTTACTGCGCCTGTGCGGCTGCGCTGCCCGAGATCGCGCCCCGCAGTGTCTTCTGATTTATTCACACTGCGGGGCTGGGATTCATGGGCATGTGCAGTGCATATCTTCACCTCTCACTCATCTCCTTCTGCCTTCTTCAGACTGTGCAGGGTCACAGCCGTGGCATGCGTTTAGGGATCAGCTGACGGCGCTCAGTCTGAAGAAGCCGGAAGGAGATGAGTGAGAGGACAAGATATGCACTGCGCATGTCCATGAATCCCAGCCCCGCAGTGTGAATAAATCTGAAGACACTGCGGGGCGCGATCTCGGGCAGCGCGGCTGCACAGGCGCAGTCAGCCTGACACGAAATGGTGTCAGAAGATGGGCAGCGCTTACTGCACATGCCCAAGGTTGAACATAACAGTGCAGGCTCCGGGACAGATTCAAACAACACTGAGGAGGCTTTGCCCGGCACCAAGGGGGTATGAATGATGGCTGTGCTGCGTCTTATTACGAAGGAAAGTCCCACCTCCGGGACGGTTTCATGGTATGAGGGGACACATTTTATAAGTGTTAAGTTCAGTGTCTGCAAGGAGCATAACTAAAAGAGCCACCAGTTACAAATGCATGGGAGGGGGGGACAGGTTCCCTTTAATTTCTATAGTAGTGTGAGTTTGGAGGGAGCAGGAGCAATTGCCGGATACACAGCAGGGGATCAGCTGACGTTACTGAAACCCTATAACACTGGGTCATGTGTTGACTGTGCAGACGGCACTTCTGAGCAGCAACTGGCAGTGTTAGAGCCCAGGGATTGCAGTTCAGGTGGTAGAAACATGAACACAACAGGAGATCTGGATACTGTTACCAACCAATTAATTAATCTGGAAGAGGAGTGGCAAATTCCTGCGAGATCCAGGCCTTGTTCATTTTCAGAAAAGTAAGCCAGTCAACGTTATCGGAGGATAGTCGCATGCAACGGTCCGTTAGTACACCACCTGCAGTACTAAAGACGTGTTCCGATAATACAGTATGCACCTCCAATGCATACTGGCTAAGCTCTGGCCATGTATCCAGCTTAGAGACCCAAAACTTGAAGGGAGAAGAGCCGTCTGTGAGTACACTGAGAGGGCAAGACATGTAGTCGGTCACCATCTGACGGAAACGTTGCCTCCTGCTGACTGGAGCCGTCTGTGATGGTGTAGACATTTGTGGCGGGCACACAAAACTTTGCCACTGTTGGGCCATACTGGTCTTGCCTGTGCTGAGGCACTGCTTCTGCTCCCTCTTTGTGCAGAGCTTCCTCCACTGCCTCGACGCACTGATCTGCTTTGTAATGCACTAGCAGCACTGCTCTCGATTGGACTGGAGAAGATGATGGACTGCACCAGTGTGTCTTGGTACTCCCGCATTTTACACTCCCGGTTCAATGGTGTTATGAGGCTTTCACAGTTATCCCGGTAGCGAGGATGTAGGAGGGTGTGCACCCAATAATCAGCCGTGTTGAGAATGTGGGCGATGCGGCGGTCGTTTCTCATTCACTGCAGCATGAAATCAACCATGTGCTGCTGACTGCCAGCTGGCTAAGAAATGCTGTCCCCTGCTTGAGGTGTGATCTCTGCCTGCTCTGCATCACCCAACCCTTGTTCTACATACTGACTACTGGAGATTTGTGTAACTCCTTCCTCTGGACAGATGTCTTCCTCCTCCATTGACTCCTCCTCATCCTCCTCACAAACTGTCTCCTACCTAGGCCTTTGTGAGGAACCACGTTGCGCAGACTGTCCAAAAGCAGATGGCGTCTGTGACTCCTCATCCTCCACCTCTTCCACAACCTCATCTCTATCGCTTGCAGTGTTCTTTCAAGCAGGCAGATGAGGGGGATAGTCATGCTAACTAGTGCATCATCTGCACTCGCCATCCACGTGGAATCATCGAAGGCATGCAAAACCTGGTAGACGTCCTTCATAGTGGCTCACTCAATGGCTGTGAAGTCTGAACGGCGCACAGTGCGACTTCTTTGCGCCTGATGCAGCTGGTACTCCATTACTGCTGGCTGCTGCTCACACAACCGCTTTAACATATGTAGCATAGAATTCCACCTGGTGGGTAGGTCACATATGATGCGATGTTGAGAAAGGCAGAATCGGTGCTGCAGAGCTGCAATGCGCGATCTGGCCATGCTGGAACGCCACAAGTAAGCACACTCTAGGCGGACCTTGTGCAGCAGTGCATCAAGATCCGTATAGTCCCTCAGAAAACTCTGCACGACCAAGTTGAGCACATGTGCCAGACATGGGATGTGAGTGAGTTTGCCTAGGGCCAGAGCTGCCACCAGATTTTGGCCATTGTCACACACTACCATGCCTGGCTGGAGATTCGCTGACACAAACCACACATCGCTCTCCTGCTTGATGGCATTCCAGAGCTCCTGCGCTGTGTGGCTTCGATTCCCCAAAGAAATTCATTTCAAAATGGCCTGTTGAAGTTTGGCCACAGCTGTGCTCATATCGGTCGTAACAGGTAAGCGATCACGGGTCCATGTGGAGGTGGACTGTGACAGCTCCTGCAGTGCTGATTCAGAGGAACTTGAGTATGAGGAGGAGTCAATGTGTACAGACTGGATTCCTGCAATCCTTGGAGTTGGCAGAACACGTCTAGTGCCACTCTCATGATCTGTACCCGGCTCCACAACATTTACCCAATGGGCAGTGAGGGAAAGGTATCATCCTTGTCCATGGTGACTGGTCCACGCATCGGTGGTGAGGTGGACCTTGCTACTGATGGCGTTTAGTAGCGCATGTTTAATGTTTCCCTCCACATGATTTTGCAGGGCAGGGATGGCTTGCCTGCTGAAATAACAGCGGCTGGGCACATTGCATTGTGGGACTGCCAATGCCATCAAGTTACGGAAGCTATCAGTCTCCACCAGCCTGAATGACAGCATTTCATGGGACAGTAGTTTTGCAATGCCAGCATTCAGAGCCTGTGCTCGGGGGTGGTTTGCCGAGAATGTCCGCCTTTTCTCCCATGCCTGTGCTACCGATGGCTGTAGACTGGGTTGGGAGTGTGAGGATGACTGGGAACGTGGTGCTGTGGGTGTAATTACACTGGGTCTCTGGACAACAGTGCCAGAGGTTCTTCCATGGCGATCCTGTGAGGAAGCCGAACCAGCTGTGTGTGAGCTGGAGGAAGAGGCTACAACACGAGCTGAAGAGGTGGTAGGTGCCGCTGTAGGTTGGCCTTGGTCTTCAGTGTGTTTTTGTAAATCCATCGCATGCTTGGTCTGCACATGCTTCCACATATTTGTGGTATTGAGGTTGCAGACACTTTTCCCTCTTTTGACTTTCTGATGACACACCTTGCATTTGACTAAGCAAATGTCATCTGCAACTGTGTCAAAAAAGGACCAGGCACTGCATGTCTTGGGAGCGCCCGTTTTGGCTTTTGGAAGAGGCATGCTCCTAATGGGTGCTGAAGTGGAGGCTACAGGCAACGCAGTCTTCCCCCTCCCTCTCCCTCTTTGGGCTATTCGGGGAATCTCTTCCTCAGAGCTGCTCCCACCACCTTCCTGTCCTTCACGCCATGATGGGTCAAGGACCTCATCATCTACACTACCCTCTTCCACCAACTGCTTCTCCTGGGTAGTCTCGGCAGCACAGTATGCACCAGAAAGTGGCACCTGAGTCTCATCATCATCAGATGCGTACTGAGGTGTGCTGACCGGAGGCACTGGCCCACCTGCCTCTTCAGATTAAGAGAGACAAAGCATTTGGTGGCCAACCATGCATAATGATATGAAAAATTTTGAATCAGTGAAGTCTGCACACATGCTAAAGTCAGTCATAGCAAGCCGGTCGAGGAATTGGCTCCATTGCCAATTCCAGAAAGATCATGGACTTATTTGTCCAAATATTTCATCATGGATTTGCCTCTGGTGGGATACTTATGTGGCTGGTAGTTGACCGATTCAACAAGAAAGCTTATTTTGTTAGCTTTGTCAGGATTACCTAATGCAAAGACACTCTGCAGGTTGTTTATTTCTCATATTGTGATGTTACATGGGATCCCCATTAACATTGTATCTGACAGGGGAGTACAAATTGTCTCTAACTTCTAGAGAGCTTTTGCAGCAAATTTGGGATTGGCTTGTCATTTTCATCTGCTTACCACCCTGAAACCAACGGAAAGACTGAGAGGACAAATAAATGTTTGGAACAAATTTTAAGATACCGTGTGGCAGCTCGGCAGAAGGACTGGTCTTCATTTTTACCTCTCGCTGAGTTTGCTTTTAACAGTCTTGCAAATCAGTCTACTGGTGTCACGAGTGTGTCATGTCCTCCTGGGAGGTTTGGGGCTAGAAGATCACCATGTATTGTGAACTGAAGATCTTCCATTTAGCCTGTGTGTTTTTGTCCCTTATGAAATGGATTTGGTTTTCTTTGGTGTTGAAGAGGTTAAGAGGTTGGTACATTCCTATTCTTCCCTATGTACTTCTTTATCTTTTGTGAGTGTTTGCATGTTTGCTACTTTCTGTTATCCCTGTTTTGTCTTTATGCCTTGTTTGACTTATATTTCTGTCCCAAGCCTCATGGGTTGGGGGTGGGGACAAATCAGGGAATAACGGAAGCACAGTAAGGTCGGAGACTTGGGCTTTTCTACCTTCAAGAGTACCCTTGGGACAGGGATAGTTAGGATCCCAGTTTCAGGGACAGTTTGAGGCCCCCCTTCGTTACCAAAGACTGTCCTAGTGTGACAACTGGAACCTCACTGTTTTTCTGTAATTATGCTTTCCATTCCCATTTTGGTGAATTTTCTAGGATTAATTTTGAATGTCCTGGGGTGGAGATCACCATACAGAGACTTGTGGATGTCTGGAGGGAGGTTCAAAAGAATATTGGGACTGCACAGATTCACAAAAAAATGAAGGCCAAAAGAAGACGTTCAGTGGGTCCTGTTTTTAAGGCAATGTTGGGTCCAAAGTTTTTTGGTCCATATGAGATCCTAGAGCTGGTAAATTTGGTGGCATTCAGATTAAAGCTTCCTCCATCCCTTCACATCCCTAACACGTTTCATAAATTCCTATTGAAAGCATTTCTCTTCAGCATTGTCTTCCTCATGCCCGCCTACTCCGGTTTTGTTTGACGGTATCTTGGAGTATGAGGTTCAGAGGATTGTTGATTCTAGTAGGATCTGAAATTCCCTCCAATACCTTATAAACTGGAGGAGATATGGACCAGAGGAGAGATCCTGGGCCCCAGCTCGAGATGTGAGGGCAGATGGACTAGTCAGGGCTTTACATCTGAAATTTCCCATGAAGCCTGGATGTCTCATGCCCCCCCCCCCCAGAAGAGGGTATATTGTCACATTTCCACCCATCAATGTGTCTGGGATGCAATAACTGACAGCTCAGCTGTCCGGTCTGGTACAGGTGATGCTGAAGCTGTCAGTGCTTTGATTAACAGCTCATTCATCCAGTCTGGTTCAAGGGCATGCTGAGCTGCCAGTGTGTTGATTGACAGCTCGGCTGTACAATCTGAGACTGGGAGGCGCTGGCTCTTTCCAGGTTTTCATTGTTTCAGGTGATTGCCAGGCTACTTAACCTCTTCCAGATGTACATTCAGATACTGTGTGGTTTGTCTCTCTGTCCCTTGCATTCTGTGTGTTGATCTTTTGTTACCTGACCTTGTTCCTTGTTTTGAACATCTGTCTGTTTAACCCACTGTTTCCCAAACTCCAGTCCTCACGGACCCCAATAGGTCATGTTTTCAGGATCTCCTTAGTATTGCACAGGTGATGGAAGTATCAGAAGTTCTCTCACTTGTGCGGCACCATGGAAATCCTGAAAGCATGACCTGTTGGGGTCCATGAGGACTGGAGTTTGGGAAATACTGGTTTAAATCGTTCTCTAATCCGCTGTCCTCCTGGAATTCTGACCTCAGAACGTTACCTGACTATGCCGTTGTCTTTTCCTTCTGTTTATGATGTACCTTTCTGGCTTTTAACCTTGGACTCTTGGACTATCACGTCTCACGGATGTGAGATATAAGTCAGCGTCACAGGAGCACATACTAACAACAGGGTGCATCTGAGCAACAACAGAATATGGGCAACTTTGTTTCCAGTTCCTAATTTGGCAGTGCTAGCCATAAATCAACATTAGCCAAAATTCATGTTCCCAATCCACTAGTAACTGTGAGATGTGTACAGGTAGGAATTTGGTACCGTAAATGCACTACAGTTTATAAAAGCAAAAGTCCCCTTTGCTTCCAGCTGCACAGTTTCCATTTATAGTCTATCTGCCTGTGTACAAGAAATTGACATGTAAATCCTATTTTACTGTGTACTTTATAACCTTCCACTTCTTTGTACTTGTGAGTAGTAACAAAATGGAACAAAGTCTTTATAAAACCTTACTGGAAAACAATGAATAAAGCTCTACCATTTGAGTTATATTGATAAGTGCCAAGTTTCTGTGATATTTTTTATTTGAATGAAGACAGAAAAGACAAAGCTTCTAATCTGACATCAGAAGCAATAATGTAGGGTATTAACTGGGAGTTCATTAATCATGAGGCAACAGTTCACACTTGATGGCTTTTCAAAACTGAGAACATTAAACACAGCTCCATCCTTTGTAGTCCCTTAGAATCAATTTTATATAAATGTTTAAAGACAAACCAAAGTTATGGGGTAAGGTAAAGTCAATCAAAGCAAAGTTACAAAGTTGGCAAGTATCATTCAATCAATTCAATCACGGATGTTAATATAAAGACAGGTATAAAAATTTATTCTCCACAATTAGCTGGGCTTACATTGAGGCTTTCCTTTACCTGGGGCAAAAAGTTCAGTTTGATATATATATATATATATATATGTTTCCTCTGCCTTTGTAACTCACACATCCCCGAAACATCAGCTATCTATCTCAGTGGCTGGATGAAAGATACAAGAGTCTGGATCCCAGAAGCTCGCTCAGCTTTTTCAACCAGGTCATGGGTAGGGATATTGCCTTTAGTAGCCATTGAAACCCATTTATGTCAACTTCCATGCATGTTATCAGGCCAAAATCACCAGGGTATGTGACCTTTTTTACAGCACAACTGTATATAGACATGTCCAAAAGTGTTTGAACCCTTGAAATTGTTCCAAAAGGTGAAGTATTTCTCACAGAAAATTATTGCAATTACACATTTTGCTATATACAGTTAAGTCAAAGTTTCCCCTTTTTATCTAGTTTCAGATATGATTTTCATATTACCCACACTTGTTACTTGCCATAAGTGAAGTTGAAGAGCATCAAATGCTTAAAAGAAAGTTGTTTATACACATTTTTTTAAAGGTGCCAGCAATCTTGCACAGCACATTTTGGGTTATTTGTGTGAATTATGACCAATTTACATGTTTTTTTCTACTTTTTTTTTACTGTTAAAATACACACAAAGGAAGTAAACATGTACAGTTGTGCTAAAAAGTTTACATACATCACCAGAATTTTTGCTTTATTGGCCTTTTTTCAGAGAATATGAATGATAACACCAAAACTTTTTCTTCACTCATAGTTAGTGGTTGGGTGAAGCATTTATTGTCAAACTACTGTGTTTTTTTCTTTTTAAATCATAATAACAACCCAAAACATCCAAATAACCCTGATCAAAAGTTCATATACCCTGGTTATTTTGGCCTGAATGTTATCAGCATGTTAGCACAGAAGTTGACACAAATGGGTTTGAATGGCTAGTAAAGGTAACATCCTCACCTGTGACCTGTTTGCTTGTAATCAGTGTGTGTGTATAAAAGCTGAGTGAGTTTCTGGGATCCAGACAGACAGCATCTTTCATCCAGCCACTGATGTTTCTGGTTTGTGAGTCATGGGGAAAGCAAAAGAATTGTCAACCGATCTACGGGAAAAGGTAGTTGAACTGTATAAAACAGGAAAGGGATACAAAAAGCTATCCAGTCAGTAGCGGTCAAACTGCTATTATGGCAAGTAACAAGTGTGTGCAATATGAAAATCACATCTGAAACCAAATTAAAAGTAATAAACACACTGGCGCTGCACTGGCAAAAGGACTGCTGATAATTCAGACAGATACTGTGCCACTTCCGTCAAAAGTTTTTAAAATTAAACAATGATTTAGAAATACCGTGCTTCAAGTGCCTAGAGGGAGTTAATTAATAACTCAAACATCTGCGATTATATGCATTCATCAGCTTCTGATTAACATATATTGCTGGTCAATAGTGTTGAGCATTCCGATACCGCAAGTATCCAGGAATTCCGATACCGAGTTCCGATACTTTTGTGATATCGGGAATCGGTATCGGAACCATATTCATGTGTAAAATAAAGAATTAAAATAAAAAATATGGATATACTCACCTCTCCGGCGGCCCCTGGACCTTACCGCCGTAAGAATGAGCGTGTGAAGGACCTGCAATGACGTCGCGGCTTGTGATTGGTCGCGTGAGCGGTCACATGAGCGCTTACGCGACCAATCAGAAGCCGTGACGTCATCGAAGGCCCTTCACGCGCTCATTCTTAGGAACGGAGGCTCCCGGTTACATCGGTAAAGTCCAGGGGCCGCCGGAGAGGTGAGTATATCCATATTTTTTATTTTAATTCTTTATTTTACACATGAATATGGATCCCAGGGCCTGAAGGAGAGTTTCCTCTCCTTCAGACCCTGGGAACCATTCCGATACTTTGCGTCCCATTGAAATGCATTGGTATCGGGTATCGGTATTGGCGAGATCCGATATTTTGCCGGTATCGGCCGATACTATCCGATACCGATACCAATGCATATCGGAAGGTATCGCTCAACACTACTGGTCAATAAATGTAAAATGTAACTGACAAATATTCCTTACTAGCCCAAAAGAAATAATTTTATAAACATTTATACTGCTCCGTTGTGTGTCACTCACAGTAATGTGATGTGCAAGTCACCCCAAAACATTTAAAGGTTACACATATAGGGGTTCACATACCTTATGGTTCACTGACAATGATTTTAAACACATCTGAAACCAGATAAAAAAGGGGAAACAATGACTCAATCTTTGCATTGTGTGTCTGTATGTGCCACACTAAGCATGGAAAACAACATAGAAGAAAACTGTCTGAGGACTTGAGAACCAAAATAGTTGAAAAATATTAACAATCTTAAGGTTACAAGTCCATCTCCAGAGATCTTGAAGTTCATTAGCCACAGTGCTCAACATAATCAAGAAGTTTACAGCTCATGGCACTGTAACTATCTCCCTGAACATGGACAGCAGAGAAAAATTGATGAAAGGTTGCAATGCAAGATAGTCTGGATAGTGCATTCGCAGCCACAATCAAGCTCTAAAGAAATTCAAGCTGTCCTGTAAGCTAAGGGTGCATTGGTGTCAGCACGAACTATCCATCGACATTTGAATGAAATGAAACGCTATGGCAAGAAACCCATGAGGACCTGACTGCTGATACAGAGACATAAAAAAGCTTTGCCAAACTGTATGTGTGTCAGCCAAAATCCTTCTGGGAAAGTGCCTTGTGGGCAAATGAGACCAACATAGAGCTTTTTGGTAAAGCGCATCATTCTACTCTTTACTGAAAATGGAATGAGGTCTGCAAGGAAAAGAAAACCGTACTTACAGTTAAATAGGATGGAGGTTCAAAGATGATTTGGGATTGTTTAACTGCCTCTTGCACTGGGTGCCTTGATTGTGTGCAAGGTATCATGAAATCTGAAGATTACCAAAGGATTTTGGGTCACAATGTAGTGCCCAGTGCCTGAAAGCTGGATTTGCCTCCTAGGTCATGGGTCTTCCAACATGACAATGATCCCAAGTATATTTCAAGGAACACCCTGAAATGGATTGAAACAAAGTCCTGGAGAGTTCTGAAGTGGCAGCAATGAGTTGGGATCTATATCCCATTGAAAACCTGTGGAGAGATCTTAAAATTGCTGTTGGGAGAAGGCACCCTTCAAATATAAAAAAAGACCTGGAGTAGATTGCAAAACAAGACTGAGAAATTGAAGAAAAGGCGCACTGTTGTCTATATCTACTGTATCTGTTAGGAAAGAGTGCCATACCTAGTCTGTTCAACAATAATCATAAGAAGCGAAGAAAAGAACGACTAGACTAATAATGACATGCACATCCGAATAATGAAATTTGAAATAACCTTTATTTCACCTTGAACAGATAAATTTAAAATACAACACTCAACCCAATAACCATCATCCCCACACAAAAATGGACTATGTGAATCTATAAATGAAGACCAAGCCAGCGCAAAAAACCACAAGTATAGTGAACCATACTCACAACATGTGCGATATATGCCATGACAATCATAAATAGTACCATGGCAATCATAGAATACTGAATTAGCTAAATGACATGTGGAACACAAAAAATAGGCATATAAATATGTGTCCCTAAGCAGAAATTAACCTAGATAGATTCATAGGGTGAACTCATATAGTTGCCAAGGAAGAAATGTATGTTCCCTCGGATTGGACCTATAAGCAAGAAAGAAAAGATAGAATAGTAGGCCTAAAGACTCTCCTAGTCCCCCAGTCTGTCCCAAGGAAAAAAGGAAAGTTCTTAATATATAACCTGGCATCTGGGACAGGGTCCTGTAAGGAACGATATTATAAAAGCTTAAATAGCTATAAGATTTCAATTGTAATCATTACATAATCACCATATCACTAGCTCCAAAGGAGGAGCCATGGGTGGAACCACATGATAAAGTAGTCTAGATAGAAAAGGGGGGGGGGTTGATGCAAAACAAGACTGGTCCAAATTTCCAGTTGAGAGATGTAAGAAGCTTATTGATGGTTACATTAAGCGATTGATTGCAGTTATTTATTCCAAAGAGTGTGCAACCAAATATTAAGTTGGAGTGTGTGTGAAATCATCTTCAATTATCCTTGTTTTCTCTTTTTTTTTGTTTGGTCCCAGTATATAAAAATGAAATTAACATGTGTATATAACAAAGAACGTGTAAATGAAATAACTGTACACAATGACTGTATGTATATATATATATATATATATATATATATATATATATCTGTATATATGTATGTATATATATATATATATATATATATATATATATATATATATACATACACCTATATGTATGTCACCCTTACTAAGGTACTGATTTGTTCCCCTCCTGAATTACCCAGTGCTTAGGATCTCAACAGACCCCTGTGCCGTTGTTATGAAGAAATAAATAAGCAGGCTAGAGATGATGTTAAATCACCACCACAGGGGAAGTAAATGAAACATATTAACATCTACTATTGAATGTATGGCACTAGAAAGTTATTCTAAGAAGAGATATTAATGTTCTTCAAATCATACAGAACGTCTCTTTTGAACTATGTGATTGCAATGGCTAACATTTCATTTAGAGAGAAATTGTACGTATAACTTTATTAAATGAAGAGTATGAGAAACATATTGTATTTAATTAAAAATCTTCCAATGCACAATGCACAGCCAAGCGATTATAATTACAGAATACTTGACTGCAGTGCATATCTGAATGCGTGGTTATTCATCTATGAAGATATTACAGCTATTCCTGTGCACTTAACATCAGTTACCATATTGGAAAATTTGTAGGTTAATCATTTGTATTAGATTTTTTTTCTGGATAATGCTAAATGAGGTTTCTAATTATGCAAATACAAGTTTTTATGCAGGGCAGAAAGGAGCAGGGCTGCATAGAATAAAATCGGGTAGATGGTTAATTATTAATATATAGATTCAAAGGGAATATTCTTATAGGGATTTAAAGCTCAACAACTTACTTGTAAAGGAAGCACGTGGGATTTTCTATAAAGCATAGTTGCAAAATTGTGACATTGTGGACAAAGCTCAAGGTAAGCAGTTATTCCACACTCTGCTTATTATCTCCCTACAGATTTTATTTGTAAGTACAATAATATACTTAATATTGTTTAGGCAAGTATGTGTCTACTCACAATTACATGTTGATGTCAAAAGTTACTATTTTCTTACAGGAGACACACTAAGTCTCCTCTTGAAAGACCTTAGGTGACGTCACTGCTTTGTGATTGGTCGCGTAGCGGTCACGCGACCGCTACGGACCAATCAGAGCACTGTGACGTCATCTAAGGCCCTTCAAGCGCGCATTCTTAGGTACAACGGCTCCCGGTTACGGCGGTAAAGTCCAGGCTGCGTCGGAGAGGTGAGTATATCCCTATTTTTTATTTTAATTCTTTCTTTTACACATTGATATGGATCCCAGGGCCTGAAGGAGAGTTTCCTCTCCTTCAGACCCTGGGAACCATACAGGATACCGTCCGATACTTGGTGTCCCATTGACTTGTATTGGTATCGGGTATCGGTATCGGATTAGATCCGATACTTTGCCGGTATCGGCCGATACTTTCCGATACCGATACTTTCAAGTATCGGACGGTATCGCTCAATACTAGTGCTAAAGAATACTTGCTTATTCTATAATAGATATTCCAATGTATAATAAAAATAAAAGTGAAGTCCCCTGGCTTGACAAAGAAAAATAGGCCCCACTTAATAAAATAATAAAGGCTTGGCCAAAGAAAAACATTTATCACCTATCCAGTACTGTACAGGCGTAGTGAGCTCCACTTAATATCTTTGTGAACTTTGGACTCCATATAAAGTAAGCATGGAATATTTTATTCTTTGGATAGATGATAAATATTTCTTTTGTTCCATCCACTTTCTGATACCCAGTGTACTTGTACAGAAGATCTTGGGTGCACATATCTGGAGCTGAGCTTACTCCATAAACAACAGATGCCAATGTTTTATGAGGCCAGCACTTACCACTAACAGCAGTGATTGAAGCTAGATCAGGTCACTACTCTTTTACAACTTAAATATAGAGATAAGCAAATCTTTTGCAATTTGAATTTGTGCAAATTTCAATACTGGAATGCTTGTAAGTGCTTGTAAAATACATGCAGCGGAGAGGAGAGTGATAAAGAGGACCCCGCGTACCATAAGAGCTTACATTTTACGGACGAGAAATAGAGGACCCCACGGAACATAAGAGTTTACACTCTACTGAAGAAAGAGAGAGGACCCCGAAGATCATAAGAGATTATTTACAGGCAAGAGAAAGAGATAACAGAATCCATTTTGAGTGTGTGGTATCCATTTTGTTGTGCAATGTCTGTGTAATGGTGATCAAATAACACTGATGGGTGGGGAAGTTTCACATTTATATTCACGCCTCTAAAGTTCCTACTGGCTCATAACGTAACATGACACTATTTAATGTGCTAATAAACCAGAAATCTTGGGTACACCATATAAGGCTGTGCTGCATTGATTTCCTAAGCGATCGTAAAAGAAATCTTATTAATTTGGAGTTCAAAAATTATATAAGAGAGAGTATTTCACTCACTGAACCTCTGTCTTTGAAGTCCTTGATGATCTGATGGTTGATTTAGGGGCAATCTTACAAGCAGTAATGTCCTTGCCATTAAAGCTCTTTGACATTTCATGGCGGTAACCATGGTTAACAGAAGAAGACAATGATTGCATGTACCAGGCCCCTTTTAAAACACCAGTATGCTCTTATAATTCAATCAGTATGACAAAGTGATATCAGCTGTCCTGTCCTCATTACCAATTTTTCCTGAGCTAATGGGAAGATCACTGAAATATTACAAGTAGGACATGTTCTTGTAGAACTTAAAATCAATGGAAATGGAGCTTTTGTTACTACACATGTGGTCAAATTTGTTGGTACCCCTCGTTTAATGACAGAAAAAAAACAATGGTCACAGAAATAACTTGAATCTGACAAAACTAATAATAAATCAAAGAACTATGAAAATGAACAAATGAAAGTCAGACATTGCTTTTCAACCATGCTTCCACAGAATTAAAAAAAAAAAACTCATGAAATAGGCCTGGACAGAAATGATAGTACCTCTGAAAATAATGTGACAAAAGGGACATGTTAAATCAAGGTGTGTCCGCTAACTAGCATCACAGATGTCTACAATCTTGGAATCAGTGAGTGGGCCTGTATATAGGGCTACAGATGTGCTGTTTGGTGACATGGTGTGTATCACACTCAACATGGACCAGAGGAAGCAAAGGAAAGAGTTGTCTCAGGAGATTAGAAAGAAAATTATAGACAAACATGTTAAAGGTAAAAGTTATAAGACCATCTCCAAGCAGCTTGATGTTCCTGTGGCTACAGTTTCACACATTATTCAGAAGTTTAAGATCCATGGGACTGTAGCTAACCTTCCTGGATGTGGCCACAGGAGGAAAATTAATGACAAATCAAAGGACGTATAATACAAATGGCAACAAAAGAGCCCAGAAAAACTTCTAAACAGGTTAAAGGTGAACTTCAAGCTCAAGGAACGTCAGTGTCAGTTAGTACCATCCGTCATTGTATGAGCCAAAGTGGACATCATGGGAGATGACCAAGGAGGACACCATTGTTGAAAAAAATCATAAAAAAGCCAGACTGGAATCTTCCAAACTACATGTTATCAAGCCACCAAGCTACTGGGATAATGTCCTATGGACAGATGAGACAAAAATGAAGCTTTTTGGCAAGGCACATCAGCTCTATGTTCACAGATGGAAAAAAGAAGCATATCAAAAAAAGAACACTGTCCCTACTGTGAAACATGGAGGAGGTTCTGTTATGTTCTGGGGCTGCTTTGCTGCATCTGGCACAGGGTATCTAAAATCTGTGCAGGGTATAATTAAATCTCAAGACTATCAATGGATTCTAGAGAGAAATGTGCTGCTCAATGTCAGAAAGCTTGGTTTCAGTCACAGGTCATGGGTCTTGCAACAGGATAATGACCCAAAACGCACAGCAAAAGCATCCAAGAATGGCTAAGAGGAAAACATTGGGCTATTCTGAAGTGGCCTTCTATGAGCCCTGACCGAAATCCTATTGAGCTTGTTTGGAAAGAGCTGAAACATGCCGTCTGGAAAAGGCAACCATCAAACACGAGACACCTGGAGCAGTTTGCTCTTGAGGAGTGGGCCAAAATACCTGTTGAGAGGTGCAGAAGTCTCATTGACAGTTACAGAAATTGTTTGATTGCAGTGATTGCCTCAAAAGGTTGTGCAACAAAATATTAAGTTAAGGGTACCATCATTACTGCCAGGCCTGTTATGACCCCAGTGGACAGGGTCTCAGAGGAACGTGTAAGTCTGCAAGATACAAAAATCCAGCTCATAGGGCTGTGGTAACTGGGTTGACCAAATAGCTACTCCTAACGCCAACACTAGAAGTAGCCGGGGATCATGCCTACGGTGATCGCTAGATGACTCGCGCCAGCCGGAGAATCTAACTACCCCTAGGAGAAGAAAACAAAGACCTCTCTTGCCTCCAGAGAAAGGGACCCCAAAGCAAGATACAAGCCCCCCACAAATAATAACGGTGAGGTAAGAGGAAATGACAAACACAGAAATGAACCAGGTTCAGCAAAGAGAGGCCAGCTTACTAATAGCAGAATATAGCAAGATAACTTATCTGGTCAACAAAAACCCTATAAAAATCCACGCTGGAGATTCAAGAACCCCCGAACCGTCTAATGGTCCGGGGGGAGAACACCAGCCCCCTAGAGCTTCCAGCAAAGGTCAGGATACAGATAGGAACAAGCTGGACAAAAATACCAAACAAAACAAAAGCAAAAAGCAAAGAAGCAGACTTAGCTTGAAAAACAGGAACCAGGATCAGAGGACAAGAGCACAACAGATTAGCTCTGATTTCAACGATGCCAGGCATTGAACTGAAGGTCCAGGGAGCTTATATAGCAACGCCCCTGAACTAACGGCCCAGGTGAGGATATAGGAAAAGACAGACGCTCCAGAGTCAAATCACTAATGACCACTAGAGGGAGCAAAAAGCAAAATCACAACAGTACCCCCCCCTTAGTGAGGGGTCACCGAACCCTCACCACGACCACCAGGGCGATCAGGATGAGCGGCATGAAAGGCACGAACTAAATCGGCCGCATGAACATCAGAGGCGACCACCCAGGAATTATCTTCCTGACCATAGCCCTTCCACTTGACCAGGTACTGAAGCCTCCGCCTGGAGAGACGAGAATCCAAGATCTTCTACACCACGTACTCCAACTCGCCCTCAACCAACACCGGAGCAGGAGGCTCAGCAGAAGGAACCACAGGCACAACGTACCGCCGCAACAAGGACCTATGAAACACGTTGTGGATAGCAAACGACACAGGTAGATCCAGGCGAAAGGATACAGGATTAAGAATTTCCAATATCTTGTAAGGACCAATAAAACGAGGTTTAAATTTGGGAGAGGAAACCTTCATAGGAACAAAGCGGGAAGAAAGCCACACCAAATCCCCAACACGTAGTCGGGGACCCACACCGCGGCGGCGGTTGGCAAAGCGCTGAGCCCTCTCCTGTGACAACTTCAAGTTGTCCACCACAAGATTCCAGATCCGCTGCAACCTATCCACCACAGAATCCACCCCAGGGCAGTCAGAAGGTTCCACATGACCCGAAGAAAAACGAGGGTGGAAACCAGAGTTGCAGAAAAACGGCGAAACCAAGGTGGCGGAACTAGCCCGATTATTAAGGGCAAACTCAGCTAACGGCAAGAAGGTCACCCAATCGTCCTGATCAGCAGAGACAAAACACCTCAAATAAGCCTCCAAAGTCTGATTAGTTCGCTCCGTCTGTCCATTAGTCTGAGGATGGAAAGCAGACGAAAACGACAAGTCAATGCCCATCCTACTACAAAAGGATCGCCAGAATCTGGAAACGAACTGGGATCCTCTGTCTGACACAATATTCTCAGGGATGCCGTGCAAACGAACCACGTTCTGGAAAAATACAGGAACCAGATCGGAAGAGGAAGGCAGTTTAGGCAAAGGAACCAAATGGACCATCTTGGAGAAGCGATCACATATCACCCAGATAACAGACATGCCCTGAGACACCGGAAGATCAGAAATGAAATCCATGGAGATATGTGTCCAAGGTCTCTTAGGGACAGGCAAGGGCAAGAGCAACCTGCTGGCACGAGAACAGCAAGGCTTAGCTCGAGCACAAGTCCCACAGGACTGTACAAATGACCGCACATCCCTAGACAAGGAAGGCCACCAAAAGGATCTGGCCACCAGATCTCTGGTGCCAAAAATTCCTGGGTGACCTGCCAACACCGAGGAATGAACCTCGGAAATGACTCTGCTGGTCCACTTATCAGGCACAAACAGTCTGTCAGGTGGACAAGAATAAGGCCTATCAGCCTGAAATCTCTGCAACACACGTCGCAGATCAGCAGAAATAGCTGACAAGATAATACCATCCTTAAGAATACCAACAGGTTCAGCGACTCCAGGAGCATCAGGCACAAAGCTCCTGGAAAGAGCATCGGCCTTCACATTCTTTGAACCTGGTAAATACGAGACAACAAAGTCAAAACGGGAGAAAAACAATGACCAGCGGGCCTGTCTAGGATTCAGGCGTTTAGCAGACTCGAGATACATCAGATTTTTGTGATCAGTCAAGACCACCACACGATGCTTAGCACCCTCGAGCCAATGACGCCACTCCTCAAATGCCCATTTCATGGCCAACAACTCCCTATTGCCCACATCATAATTTCGCTCCGCAGGCGAAAACTTCCTAGAGAAAAAGGCGCAAGGTCTCATAACAGAGCAACCAGGGCCTCTCTGCGACAAAACGGCCCCTGCTCCAATCTCTGAAGCATCCACCTCAACTTGAAAGGGAAGCGAGACATCAGGCTGGCACAAAACAGGCGCCGAAGTAAACCGACGTTTCAACTCCTGGAAAGCCTCCACGGCAGCAGGAGCCCAATTAACCACATCGGAGCCCTTCTTGGTCATATCCGTCAAAGGTTTCACAATGCTAGAAAAGTTAGCGATAAAACGACGGTAGAAGTTAGCGAAACCCAAGAACTTCTGAAGACTCTTAACTGACGAGGGCTGAGTCCAATCAAGAATAGCTCGGACCTTGACTGGGTCCATCTCCACAGCAGAAGGGGAAAAAATGAACCCCAAAAAGGGAACCTTCTGTACACCAAAAAGACACTTTGAGCCCTTGACAAACAAAGAATTTTCACGCAAAATTTTAAAGACCATCCTGACCTGCTCCACATGCGAGTCCCAATTATCAGAAAAAAACAGAATATCATCCAGATAAACGATCAGAAATTTATCCAGATAGTTCCGGAAAATGTCATGCATAAAGGACTGAAAAACTGAAGGGGCATTAGAGAGCCCAAAAGGCATCACCAAGTACTCAAAATGACCTTCGGGCGTATTGAATGCGGTTTTCCATTCATCCCCTTGCTTAATGCGCACAAGGTTGTACGCACCATGAAGGTCTATCTTGGTAAACCACTTGGCACCTTTAATCCGGGCAAACAAGTCAGACAACAGCGGCAAAGGATACTGAAATTTGACAGTGATCTTATTTAAAAGCCGATAGTCAATACAAGGCCTCAAAGATCCGTCCTTCTTAGCCACAAAAAAGAATCCCGCACCAAGAGGGGAAGAAGACGGACGGATGTGTCCCTTCTCCAGAGACTCCTTGATATATGAACGCATAGCGGTATGTTCAGGTATCGACAGATTAAACAGTCTTCCCTTAGGAAATTTACTGCCTGGAATCAAATCTATTGCACAGTCACATTCCCTATGAGGAGGCAATGCACTGGACCTGGACTCGCTAAAGACATCCTGATAATCAGGCAAGTACTCCGGAACTTCCGAAGGCGTAGAAGAAGCAATAGACACAGGCAGGGAATCCTCATGAATACCACGACAGCCCCAACTAGACACTGACATAGCCTTCCAGTCAAGGACTGGATTATGGGTCTGTAACCATGGCAGCCCCAAAACAACCAAATCATGCATTTTATGTAGAACGAGAAAACGTATCACCTCGCGGTGTTCAGGAGTCATGCACATGGTAACCTGTGTCCAATACTGCGGCTTATTTTCTGCCAATGGCGTAGCATCAATACCCCTAAGAGGGATAGGATTTTCTAATGGTTCAAGAATAAAACCACAGCGCTTAGCAAATGAGAGATCCATAAGACTCAGGGCAGCACCTGAATCTACAAACGCCATGACAGGATAAGATGACAGTGAGCAAATCAAAGTTACAGACAGAATAAACTTAGGATGCAAATTACCAACGGTGACAGGACTAACAACCTTAGATATACGTTTAGAGCATGCTGAGATAACATGTGTAGAATCACCACAGTAGTAGCACAAGCCATTCCGGCGTCTATGAATTTTCCTCTCATTTCTAGTCAGGATTCTATCACATTGCATCAAATCAGGTGTCCGTTCAGACAACACCATGAGGGAATTTGCGGTTTTGCGCTCCCGCAACCGCCGGTCAATTTGAATAGCCAGGGACATGGTATCATTCAGACCTGTGGGAATGGGAAAACCCACCATAACATTCTTAATGGCCTCAGAAAGGCCATTTCTAAAATTAGCGGCCAGTGCACACTCGTTCCAATGTGTCAGCACGGACCATTTCCGAAATTTTTGGCAATACACCTCAGCCTCGTCCTGGCCCTGAGACATAGCCAGCAAGGCTTTCTCTGCCTGAATCTCAAGATTGGGTTCCTCATAAAGTAAACCGAGCGCCAGAAAAAACGCATCAATATCAGCCAATGCCGGATCTCCTGGCGCCAACGAAAAAGCCCAATCCTGAGGGTCACCCCGTAAGAATGAAATAACAATTTTTACTTGTTGAGCAGAGTCTCCAGACGAACAAGGTCTCAGGGACAAAAATAATTTACAATTATTCCTGAAATTCCTAAACTTAAATCGGTCTCCTGAAAACAGTTCAGGAATCGGAATCTTGGGTTCAGACCTAGGATTTCTGGTAACATAGTCTTGTATACCCTGCACACGAGCGGCAAGCTGGTCCACACTTGTAATCAAGGTCTGGACATTCATGTCTGCAGCAAGCTTAAGCCACTCTGAGGTAAAGGGGAAAAGAAAAAAAAAAAAAAATGAGAGAGGGAAAAAAAAAAAAACTCAAAATTTTCTTTCTTATAATCCCACTTCTGCAATGCATTAAACATTTAATACTGGCCTGGCATACTGTTATGACCCCAGTGGACAGGGTCTCAGAGGAACGTGTAAGTCTGCAAGATACAAAAATCCAGCTCATAGGGCTGTGGTAACTGGGTTGACCAAATAGCTACTCCTAACGCCAACACTAGAAGTAGCCGGGGATCATGCCTACGGTGATCGCTAGATGACTCGCGCCAGCCGGAGAATCTAACTACCCCTAGGAGAAGAAAACAAAGACC
The DNA here is from genome assembly GCF_051348905.1 of Ranitomeya variabilis. NCBI lineage: Eukaryota > Metazoa > Chordata > Amphibia > Anura > Dendrobatidae > Ranitomeya > Ranitomeya variabilis. Next base: position 148,137,048 of record NC_135235.1, read on the forward strand.
TCTCTTGCCTCCAGAGAAAGGGACCCCAAAGCAAGATACAAGCCCCCCACAAATAATAACGGTGAGGTAAGAGGAAATGACAAACACAGAAATGAACCAGGTTCAGCAAAGAGAGGCCAGCTTACTAATAGCAGAATATAGCAAGATAACTTATCTGGTCAACAAAAACCCTATAAAAATCCACGCTGGAGATTCAAGAACCCCCGAACCGTCTAATGGTCCGGGGGGAGAACACCAGCCCCCTAGAGCTTCCAGCAAAGGTCAGGATACAGATAGGAACAAGCTGGACAAAAATACCAAACAAAACAAAAGCAAAAAGCAAAGAAGCAGACTTAGCTTGAAAAACAGGAACCAGGATCAGAGGACAAGAGCACAACAGATTAGCTCTGATTTCAACGATGCCAGGCATTGAACTGAAGGTCCAGGGAGCTTATATAGCAACGCCCCTGAACTAACGGCCCAGGTGAGGATATAGGAAAAGACAGACGCTCCAGAGTCAAATCACTAATGACCACTAGAGGGAGCAAAAAGCAAAATCACAACACAGGCATATTTCATGGGTTTTATTTTAATTTTTTTTTAATTCTTTGGAAGCATGGTTGAAATGCAATGACTGACATTCATTTGTTCATTTTCATAGATTTTTTATTAATTATTACTTTTATCAGATTCAAGTTATTTCTGTGACCATTGTGGGTTTTTCTGTCAATAAACGAGGGGTACCAACAATTTTGACCAAGTGTGTATGTTAATTTTTATGGCAAGTAATGACTGCAGTTTTTTACAACTCTTCCTAACAATTTGGAGATATTGCAAATTGCAACTATGAAAAGTGAAGCAGCAAACTTTGTGAAAAACAACATTTGTGATTCTAAACTTTTGGCCATGAATGTATATCCAGCGATACACATTACTTATGTGAGAGAGATGCAACACATTAAACTTCAATGTACAGATCATCCCATGACTGAAAAGTAGCACAGTGCCACGTAAATATGGTATGAACTGTACCGATCCTATCAATGAAAAATGAAGCTGACATTTTCCCGTTAAATATTCCAGCATAAGAAATGATTAAATACTAAGGAAGTACTTAAACCCTAGGAAAAGAAGATTTCAGAAACTTCAACTCTACAGCACTCCCTGTGCAACAATATATTTAACACACAATCCAATGATTTAAAAACTTATATGATGCACATAATCTCTGCCTTGAGATTAATTGCAGGTGTTCTGTAAAGGGTCAAACACTTTGAAACAGTCGTTTTGGTCTTTATTTTATTTGTGCCAAAAGAATACTTGCAGCAAGACCACAAAGAACTATAAGGCAAAAGGTTAAAATCTTAAGTTAACTCAACAAAGTTTTGATTGATTGATCTTGGAAAAAGAAGATGAAAAAAGAAGAGGTCGATGCTCAGAGCCGCTTTGAAGACATTTGTTTCAGGAAACAATTTTATATTCCACTAGGAAGTCACTGAAAACAACCTACAAATTCAGCTGCAAATGCAGTAATAAATATTGCTGCACTTACTGAAACTCACTTTCACGTGGTTACATGAAGCTGAGATATGTAGAACTGTTTGTCTGCACAATGAAGAATTACTTTAACTGTCTCTATATCTGAGGAAGTTGAAGAAGCAACAACACATTTTGTAATCGCTTCATAGCTACTACACTATTTTTCAGCAAAAGAAAGCCTTTGTTGATCACATAGTTTCCAGGTAGTGTCTGGAAATGTCCTCTGTGACTTGGTCTTAGTCTGAACGTAAACTACAGATTTAGCCAATCTTAAAGTGTCAAAAATATCACAATACAGATATGTATCCCAGCAGAAGAGTGTAATTTGACACCTAGCAATAAAAATTAATTTGCTATGTTGTGTCAAGTTTCTGCCATGTGATATCTTTCTTGTGTGTTTGTTGAAGAAAGCTATATTTGAAGATCTAGTGAAGAGTTAGGCCGGGATCACACATGCGAGAAACACGGCCGAGTCTCGCATGTTAATACCCGGCACTCCGGAGCGGAGCGTGCGGTCGCATAGCAATACATGGAGCCGCACACTCTGGAGTGCAGGCGGCAGTGCCGGGTATTAACATGCGAGACTCAGCCGTGTTTCTCGCATGTGTGATGCCGACCTTAGACTGATTCTACTAGGAGACTAGGAGATAATAATTTTGCTTCATCTTGGCAAGGTTTCCTTAGAAAGGTGTAATCATCCGCATAACCAAGATAGGTGATAGGTGCTTGCAGTTTGAGACTGAGGAGGGTGTCAATAGAGTCACAGAAGTTTGTGATTGCAGGATAAAGAAGAAACAAGGGTTTTGAAGAAGGATTGTTTGGCACAGTGAAGTGCAGCATTAAAAAACCAAGCACTGCTAGTTTCATTTTTTTCTACACTTGCACCCCCACCCAATTATCTTATCACATTGCACTTCTCCTAGATACAGTGTATTTTTTTCATGTAGTTAAATCTCCTGTTTTTTTCCCTTCAACCTCCATCATGCTTAAATCCTGCATTTGTGTTCTCGACCCTTGAGCCATCAACACACCATCCAAACATTGGCAGCTAGCATCAGAACCAACTCTTTCTGCTTGGAGGACACTATGATCATACTTCACATTCTCCTAACCTAAGAAAGAGACCATGAGGATATAGTCAGCTAGTCTAGGCTATGATCTCCTACATTAAAAGACCACTGGTCTCCTGAACAGAACTCACAGCGTTATGGGTTTCTATGAGGTCAGTCAGGGCAATGGGGGTCCATAATGAAACCATGAAATACATTGAACCTGGTTTAACTTTCTTTCACTAGCTGTGTAATCATCAGCAGGTGTGATATTTGTTTCTCTCTGTGGAGAGGGTGTGTGGTACGTTCCATGCAATTGCATCATATAGGAAGTTCTGGTAAGTGAAAAGGTAGCCACTAGTGATGAGCGAACGTGCTCGCCACTACTCGGTACTCACCCAAGTATCACTATGCTCAGTGTACTCGGCGAGCACCGAGTATTTCCGAGATTATTCAGAGGGAGCTTGGGTCCCCGCCCTGCAATTCTGGCACTCTTTATAGTGCCATTGACAATGCAGGGATTGTCAGCCATGCACTGTAATGCCGCAGTCATCTTTGTTGTGGTATTACAGTGATTGGATGGCCGCACAGCATCATCAGGTCTATAAGAGACCTGGCGCCGCCCTGCTCTCCACATTCTGCTCCGGACTTAGCAAGTGTAGAGAGAGCTGCTGCTGAGAGTCAGAATCGTCCTTTTAATAGTTAGTGTAGGTCTGCAACTATTCAGTCCACAACTCCTGAGAAACCAACAGTCCTTTTTTTAGGGCTAATTCTGGTGTACTGAGATTGCAGTGCTAGGTAGGCAGGGGAGTCTATGTGCACATATCCACATTAGTGCAAGGCCTGCAGGCACTGTATGTGAGTACATAGCTCTCACTGCATACATATAAAGGCTCCATTACTGTCTGCTGCTGCTTATGTAATATATACCTAGCTGCAGTTGTCTGTGGCTATTATTTCTTCACCTTATACCTGGCCCTTTTATTCTAAAGCAATCCATAGCCCCCTCATTTCAACATTTATTGGCTTGGTCATGCTACCTACTACAGTCAGGTTATTGTAATCGAAGAAAGTGCAAATCTAACTTTTTTTTTTCTTCCCAGGCACCAGGAGCGCCAAAAAAATCTTTTTTGTGTGTCATAGCCAACTTGTTGACACAATTTAGTTGTGCCCAAAAAATTAAGGCCACATATGGATCAGTCTGTTATCTTAGGCTGATGGTTGGTGTACCTGTGGTGGAAAAATCGTAGCTTTGCAGGCATAAGTTGCATAGTTCTGTCTGCTATCCTTGTTGTACTCATTTTTAATTTTTTTGCCAAATTTCTCATACAAGAGAAAAAAATTATACGGTCTGCTATCTGTGGCTGCGGCCTGGTGTATCTGTGGTGGAAAAAATCATAGTTTTGCAGGCATAGGTATCATAGTTCTGTGTGCTAGCCTTGTTCTACTTTTTTTTTTTCAAAAATTCACCAAAGTGAAAAAATTATTTATGCAGTCTGTTATGTCAGGCTGAGGCCTGGTGTATCTGTGTTAGAAAAATCGCAGTTTCCCCATCATAAGTTGCATAGTTCTGTCTGCTAGCCTTGTTCCACTCTTTTTTTTTAAATTCTCCAAACCCCCCAAAAAATTTTTTAAACAGTCTGTTATCTGAGGCTGATGACTGGTGTATCTCTGCTAGCCTTGTTAAACTCTATTTTAATTTATTTCAAAAATTGACCAAAAACCCCCAAAAATGTATACAGTCGGTTATGTCATGCTGAGGCCTATTGTATCTGTGGTGGAAAAATCGTATTTTTGAAGGCATATTGATCAGATATAATTTTGCTCCAAATAAGTACATGTGTGTTGAGCTTTTGAAATAGTTCAGTAGTTCTTTTAAAATGGGCAAGGCAAGGGGCAAGGGACGGGGAAGTGGACGCGATGCTGATGGTGCATGCAGAGGACGAGGCCGTGGCCAAGCTGAAAGTGGGCCACAACAAAGACCAACATCTTCTAGCTCGACCTTTCTGTCCCAGTTTCTAGAGGATCACAGCACACCACTATTGAAGCCAGAGCAGTGTGAAACGGTTGTTGGTTGGATAGCGGATAATTCTTCTAGTCACTTAGCCACCACCACCATGTCTTTCACACAGTCAAGTCTGAGTAGCCATGAGTGTGGACTGGATATTCCTTAGCCTGGTCCTCCTTCCTCCCACCATGCCGAGTGCCCTGAGACAACTGATCCCACACTTGGACACTCCAAAGAGCTGCTCAGTTTTCCCTTTCAAGATTCCGGACTGTCGGCGGTCAACGGTCAACTTTAAGTGGGGCCAGATGAGATCACAGGTTGTGATGCCCAAAGCTTTCACCAGCTAGGATCACATGAAGGTGATGGTGGGAGAGTGTCACAAGAAGTGGACGATGATGAGACAAAATTGCCAGAAAGTAAGGAGAAGGAGCAGGATGCAGATGTGGAAGATGATGTGGTGGATGACATAGTTACTGACCCAACCTGGCTGGAGGACATGCAGAACGACGACAACAGCACACATAGGGAAGGAGGCATATCACCCCAACACGCAGGAAGAAGCAGTGTGGTGGCCACAGACAGAAGGCATGCATCCGTTCCCCGTAACACCAACAAGAGGGAAGTTGCCATTCGAACTGTTAGATCTTTCCGAGTCTGGTTACTTTTTTAAAGACTCTGCTGATAACCCAATTAGGCCATTTGCAGCACCTGCCATGCCTGAATCAGCAGGAGTAGCAAAACTACCAGCCTGACCACCACCAGCATTGTCATGCACATGGCAGCAAAGCAACCGACTTTGTAGGCCGAACTCCAGGCTCCAGGAACACTATCTGCAGGTGACACCACTGCTTTTTCCACTGTTTTGCGTAAAAGCCAATCCCCAGTCCACTGTGCATGTGAAGATGCCTCGGGCCTGCACCTGTTGTTGCCCACAGTCAAATAGCACCATCATCAAGCCCCTCCACATCCTTGTCCCTACACAGCCTTCAGTTGTCTATACTAAAGTCATTGGAACGCAAGCGGAAATACCCAGCCAATGCCCCACAGACCACAGTACTAAATTCTAACATTTCTCTTCTGCTTAAGCTCGAATTGTTGCCTTTTAGGCTTGTTGAGACAGAAGCTTTCCACAACCTGATGGCGGCGGCCGTCCCATGGTACTCGGTCCCCAGTCGCCACTATTTCAGTGGGTGTGCCGTATCGGCATTACATCAGCATGTCTCCCACAACATTACCCATGCCCTCAACAATACTGTTACTGGGAAAGTTCACCTAACCACTGACACGTGGACAAGTGCTTGTGGGCAGGGACGGTACATCTCACTGATGGCACGCTGGTTTAACATAGTGGATCCAGGACCCAGTCAGACCTTGGGATGGAACACATCCTCCCCACGCCGAGGATTGCGGGCCCAACATCAATCAGGGTTGCCCCCACAGTCTACAGCTTCTGAACCTCCTTCTCCTCTTCATCCCCCATCTCTGAAATCAACACATCAGTCAGAAGCTGGAAGCACTGCAGCACTGCCTCAGCCAAGCGGCAACAGGCTGTGCTAAAGGTAATCTGCATAGGTGACATACCGCACAATGCAGAAGAGTTTTGGACAGCGCTGATAGAGCAGTCAGATATTTGGATGACACTGCTGAAGCTACAGCCAGGCATTGTCGTGTGTGACAATGGCCGGAACCTGGTGGTGGCTCTGAGATAAGGTGAGCTCACACACGTACCTTGCCTGGCCCATGTGCTTAACCTCATTGTTCAACATTTTCTGAAAAGCTACCCGGAGCTGCTGGATCTGCTAGTGAAAGTATGCCATCTGTCTACCCATTTTAGAAAGTCAGCTACAGTTTCATCTGCCCTTCCCGTTTTTCAGCAGCGTTTACAGCTTCCGGCTCACCGTGTGTGATGTCCCCATGTGTTCGAACTCTACGCCGCATATGTTGGAAAGGATTTGTGAGCAGAAGAGGGCAGTTCTTGACTACCAACATCAACAAGTCCGTCAATTTTCAGTTCATACTCCACACATAAGGCCTCAGGAGTGGACATGGATGTCAGACATATGTACCATCCTACAAAACTTTGAGGACTGCACCAAGATGGTGAGTGGTGATGACTCCATAACTAGCTTCACCATCCCGCTTCTCAGCATTCTGAAAACCTGTCTACTCACAATTAAAGAGGATGCATTGTAGGCAGAACACGAGGACATGGAACAAGGAACCATACATGTGGATTACACTCAGCCCAGCCTCATATCTTCTCCTATCGTGCTGGCATAGAGGCAAAGGGTGCTGTCACAAGTAGTGCAATGTTTGGGAAGATGCTGAGGGAGTACCTTGAAGATTGTACAAATGTCCTCCGTGATTCCTCTGTGCCTTTTAATTATTGGGTATCCAAGCTGGACATGTGGCATGAACTGTCTCCCTACGCCTTGGAGGTCCTGGACTGCCCTTCTGCTATGTTTTTAGTGCCGCTGCTGGAATTATAACAGATAAGCGCATCCGCCTGTCAACTGAAAATGCTGACAGGATGACTCTTATAAAAATGAACAAGGGCCGGATTGGGCAAGATTTCTGTACACCACAAATTGAAAACAGCGAAACATTTCCTCTAATACATTGTCTTTTTTCTGGAGTTATATTGTCATGCACCTCTCCCCAACCACACATGGCTATCCGCTTCCTGATTTTGTCTGTTTGGTGTTATCCTCGTCCTTATCCTCATCCTCATCATCCACAACCAGTACAACACCAGGGTGAACGTATTCATTGATGTAAAAGTCACTCAATTTTTGTGCAAGGGTGTTTTTCTGATGCTCATTACTAATTAGAAACAAAAATAAACTTCCCTCAGGGGGAACTGTCATCATAATGAGATGTACGTACATTTTTCCAATTTATTCTTATATATTTCAGTTTTAATATCTCTGCACTGTCTTTTTATGACCCAGTGTAATATTTCTACAATATGAAAATATTGAAATACTATTATATATATATATTATATCCCTGTCTCTGAGCTGTTGCTATGGACAAACATATCTCGTTGGACACAATCTGGCATCATATATATGAACCTGTGTTCGCCCCTCCCTTTTATAATTTACTTTCATCGGTGGATTCACGTCGTTTTTTTTTAATTTCAGTATGATTTATCTTTATGTCTCCTCATTCTCCACCACTTCTGTGCCGCTACAGGCAGTCCAATTTTTGGCAAAGGTGTCTATGATGGCCATAGTATATTTTTAAAAATTGTATCCCCCTTGGGGAAATGTTTGTCAGCCCATGCACTGCGTGTATGGGCATTACAAGTCTAGGAGACACACTCCTTTACATTGTGCCTATTTTTTCATGAGGCCTTCAGCATTGTCTCCTTATTTTCCACCACTAGATTACCATTCACCATGCTTAACGAGTTCTGTGCTGCTATAGGCTGTCAAATTTTTGGCAAGGGTGTCATTGATGGCTATAGTATATTTTTTAAACATGTATCCCCCTTGGGGAAATATTTGTCAGCACATGCACTGCGTGTATGGGCATTACAAGTCTAGAAGACACACTCCTTTACATTGGGCCTAGTTTTTAATGTGGCCTTCAGCAATGTCTCCTCATTCTCCACCACTAGATCACCATGGTGAACATGTTGTATGCTGCTGCAGCCATTCAATTTTTGGGCAAGGGTGTCTATGATGCCCATAAATATTTTTTTTAAATTGTAACCCCCATGGGGAAATGTTTGTCGGCCCATGCTCTTCGTGTACGGGCATTACAAGTCTAGGAGACACACTACTTTATATTGGGTCTAGTTTTTAATGAGGCCTTCATCAATGTTTCCTCATTCTCCACCACTAGATCACCATGGTGATCATGTTGTGTGCTGCTACAGCCATTCAATTTTTGGGCAAGGGTGTCTATGATACCCATAAATAATTTTTTTAAACTGTAACCCCCATGGGGAAATGTTTGTCAGCCCATGCACTTAAGGTACCGTCACACTAAACGATATCGCTAGCGATCCGTGACATTGCAGCGTCCTGGCTAGCGATATCGTTTAGTTTGACACGCAGCAGCGATCAGGATCCTGCTGTGATATCGCTGGTCGTTGAACAAAGTTCAGAACTTTATTTGGTCGTCAGACCGGCGTGTATCGTCGTGTTTGACACCAAAAGCAACGATACCAGCGATGTTTTACACTGGTAACCAGGGTAAACATCGGGTTACTAAGCGCAGGGCCGCGCTTAGTAACCCAATGTTTACCCTGGTTACCAGTGTAAAATGTAAAAAAAACAAACTACATACTCACCTTCGCGTCCCCCGGCGTCCGCTTCCCACACTGACTGAGCGCCGTAAAGTGAAAGTGAAAGTACAGCACAGCGGTGACGTCACCGCTCTGCTGTTAGGGCCGGCGCTCAGTCAGTGCAGGAAGCGGACGCCGGGGGACGCGAATGTAAGTATGTACTGTTTGTTTTTTTACATTTTACGCTGGTAACCAGGGTAAACATCGGGTTACTAAGCGCGGCCCTGCACTTAGTAACCCGATGTTTACCCTGGTTACCCGGGGACCTCGGCATCGTTGGTCGCTGGAGAGCGGTCTGTGTGACAGCTCTCCAGCGACCAAACAGCGACGCTGCAGCGATCAGCATCGTTGTCTGTATCGCTGCAGCGTCGCTTAGTGTGACGGTACCTTTAGTGTATGGGCATTACAAGTCTAGGAGACCCGCTCCTTTAAATTGGGCCTAGTTTTTAATGAGGCCTTCCTCCACCTCTCATCATTTTCCACCACTAGATCACCCACCAGGGTTCACGTGTTCCGTGCTGCTACAGACAGTCAATTTTTGGGGAAAGGTGTCTGTGATCCCCATTAAATATTTTTTTTAAATGTAACCCCCATGGGGAAATGTTTGTCAGCCCATACACTTAGTGTATGGGCATTACAAGTCTAGGAGACCCGCTCCTTTAAATTGGGACTAGTTTTTAATGAGGCCTTCCTCCACCTCTCATCATTTTCCACCACTAGATCACCCACCAGGGTTCACGTGTTCCGTGCTGCTACAGACAGTCAATTTTTGGGGAAAGGTGTCTGTGATCCCCATTAAATATTTTTAGAAAATGTAACCCCCATGGGGAAATGTTTGTCAGCCCATACACTTAGTGGGTTTTAGGAAGTTTTGCCCCCAGCAGTTTGCCCCCAGCAGTTCGCCCCCAGCATTTCACCCCAGCAGTTTGCCCCCGAGGTACACTTCGCCCCCGAACATTTCGCCCCCAGCATTTCACCCCCAGGTTGTTTCGCCCCTGCACATTTTGCCCCCGCACATTTCGCCACCCGCAGTTCGCCCCCGGATGTTTCACCCCCGGATGTTTCGCCCTCAGCAGTTCACCCCCGGATGTTTCGCACCAGCAGTTCGCCCCCGGATGTTTTGCCCCTGGATGTTTCGCACCCAGCAGTTCGCCCCCGGATGTTTCGCACCCAGCAGTTCACCCCCGGATGTTTCGCCCCCAGCAGTTTGCCGCCAGATGTTTTGCCCCCAGCAGTTCGTCCCCGGATGTTTCGCACCCGGATGTTTCGCCCCCAGCAGTTCGCCCCTGGACGTTTTGCCCCCGGATTTTTCGCCCCCAGCAGTTCGCCCCCAGATGTTTCGCCCCCAGCAGTTTGCCCCCGGATGTTTCGCACCCAGGTGTTTCGCCCCCAGCAGTTCACCCCCGGATGTTTCGCCCCCAGCAGTTTGCCCCCGGATGTTTCGCCCCCAGCAGTTCGCCCCCGGATGTTTCAAATTAGTTTTTTTATTCTAAAACTTTGTTTTCTAGATGAGTAATTTTACAAACAGACAGGAAAATAGTAGGATTTCATTGGTTACTAAGGAGGTCGTGCCCCCTTGGTAGCAGAACGGATCCTGGCTCCCTATGATACATTCAGGGCTGCTTATTCACAGCCCTCTGCAAAGCTCCCCTTCAACCTCTGCTCATGTGCTCTGTCCTGGACAAGAGAAGGGCTCCCCCTGCCTGTGTAAAGCCATTACAGGATGGAACACAGGGGGGCTTTGCAGAGGGCTGTAAACCAGCAGCCCTTTATACATCATAGGGAATATATTGTTAGTTGCATGCTCCTGTGCAGCCACGCCCTCTAGAATCCATCCACAAGTACTGCTACTAAGGAGAAACAACCTCCTTAGCAACCACTGAAATCCTGCAGCACATGGAGCTTTAACTTGGATGAGACTTTTCACACAGAAGTGAAGCAGCTGGAAGGTCTCCTTTGGAAATGAATATCATGGGCACAGGTACTATAACATAACATGTTTTTTGTAGAGTTATGCTTTTACTGTATATATCAAAACTGTTTTAACAAGAAACATAAAAAGGTATAGAGGGGAAGGATTAGAGAAAAAGATTAAATACAAATTACAGGTTATAATGCTTGAATTATTTTACAGCTAAAAACACTGCTCTCAAAACATACAATATGTGACCATGTACTAAAATTCGAAGCTATAGGCAATGCCTCTCAGATAATCCATCAAGCTTCTATTATTGAAATCTTGCACGATACGTTTAACCCTTGCTGAAATTGCAGCATACTTTTTGTTTCTTGCAGCGATGGGATTTCCTGCTATTATCTGAATAATTTCAAAACTATGGAGCTCTTGCTGATGTTTCAAACAGATAATGAACCGGTATATATTTTGGAAAAGAGTACCACATGTTTCTTGAAAGCTACGGTGCCATCCTTCGACATCATTATTTGTTCGCTTTTGATCATTAAATGTTCGTTCATACACATTCCAGAATTGAACTGGAAACAAAGGTGCTTGACGTCCTCTGCGAATTATTCGACCGATATAGCTGTCTTCAAAATAGTTGGCAATATGTATTGCTTCTTGTGGAAAGTCAGGATCTTCCACCAATTGTTCAAATGATTGCACAACATTCTGTGGTGGTAGAAAGGCCAGGGCAGGTATCATGCGTATCCAACGGGCAAATTCATGGTCACCTTGGTATTGCATCTTGAGTCCTTCATTTTGAACTTTACGCCAAACCGACTGTGATAGGTGGAAAAAGCAACCAGTCTTCACAAGGTGGGGGAATTCACTTTCAAATGCCTGTATTGCAGCTAGTTCAAAATCCAACATCAGGTTGTCTGGCTGCAGTCCAGGCTGCACGTTCTTCAGCTCTTGCAGCAACCTCTGGTATGTAGAACGGCTCTTGTCTGTCAGCAAGGTGTACACTAGCGGAACAACAAGGCTGCTGTGGACTACATGGATTGTGTAAAGTTGCTTAAACAAGGCTGGTGTAGTGAAAAACATGCCATCAGCAAACCACTCTTTACTTTGTGCCAGTAGATGGAGATTGTCTCTTGTTCCAAATATCACCATACGGCTGTGTCCATTTCCTAATTTAAAATGAAAGTATTAGTAGAGGAAATAACAGAAAAAGTGTAACAAGCAGCAGAGAATTTTGGGATAAATTCACAAAAAAAATATCCTAATTAGAAGCCTCTGTTCATATCTCACATTAAAAACTCACATTTTGCTCCAGATTTTCTGATTTCATAATGAAAAAACTGAAGCAAAATCAAGTGTGAAGGGGCCAACCAATAGTTTTTTACAACAAATATTGTCCCAGTGGAAAATGATATATTTTTGTTTAAAATTAAAATTACTTCCAAACTTGAAATAGGTCACATTTTTAGGGTACCTTTAGACCCTTCAACTAGATGGCTGTTCAGCATGGCCGATCGCCGCCATGCTGAACGGCCGTCTAGTTGACAGCCGCATCCAGATGCGGCGTGCGGCTGGACGTCTGAATGAACAACTGGGCGGGCTGCCCGCCTGAATGGGGCGTTCCATTCAGGCGGATGGGCACGCTAGTCGTCGGGTGGGCAGCTCGGACGTTCGTGACGTCTGCGCTGCCTATGCTGTCTCATTGAGAGGATTGTGCGGGATGCAAAAAACGCCAGTAAAATCACCAGGGTGCTTTTGGCCTAAGGCATAACTGAATGGTCCATTAGGCTGGAGTCATTTGCTGCATTAATGTGTAAATCCCATCCACATGCTGATGAAAAAATTTTGTTTACAAAAAAAAAACATGCAGTGCAGCATGTCAATGTATACTGCCATTATACAAAGAAAATTACAGCCATTCAGACAAGGGGCTGAAATCCTGCACTAAAACCTGCAACTAAATCCATAGAGTTAAGTGATGATTTTGATACAGAATTAGGGTACCACAATAGTAGCCACAATTGCAGGCACAAAAAGATTACTGTGGGATCTGCAACTGCTACCGCAATTACAGCCGCTGCGGAGATGCCACTCCGCAATCCCCTTCCGTCAGTGGGCACGAGGCCTCAGGCTTTATCCAGACAAGCTGGATTTACAGGCGTATTCCATTCTGTATTTCCTGCCTGAAACCCGCCCTTTCATGTCTATGTTGCGGGTTACGGGTGGATTCCAGCCGGGGCCGGAAAACGCCCCACCGGAAAATAGCTTCAAAGCTATTTTCCGGCGGATCCCGTGCTTAACTCGCCCATTCAAGGGAATGGGCAAGGGGGAAACCTCCCGAAAAATGCCTGCAAACCATGGGAAATACGCTTGGTTTAGGCCATAGCACGGCATGGCCACACCCATAGCAGAGCTTGGCCATGTCCCCTATTTGCAGAAGCGTTTTGCCAAAGCGCTTGCAAAGTGCTTAAAAAGCGCTTGCAAGCAGCAGGCAAAACGCCTCTGCAAATTCTGGCGTATCTCACCTGAGCTCCGGAGTTCAGCCCGACCTGTCCACGGATCTGCAGGACTGAACTACGAGAGCCGAGGAATCAGCCAGCGATGGCAGTTCAGCCCGTGCATGCCGCAGACAGGCGAGGCTGAACTCTGGGGCAGCATCCAGGACAGGTATGGCAAGTACAATGCTGCATATTTGGAATTAGTGTTGGCCGATCCGATCACTGAAGATCGTAATTTATTACGATTTTCAGGCTGATCGTTATTTTAAATTATGATCTGATTTGTAGCCAGATCATGATGATGATCTGAACTAGAAATCGGAATCCTCCGTAATCTGAAAACACTGTCCGGGCATACATCGTATTGTCCTCTTCAGTGATGCTTTCCTTGGGAGAAGTGCTGCAACATGGGCTCCTGAAACGACGTCTGTGAGAATCTGTTGTGGTGTCTCCTGTGTTGTCCTTGCCCTGGTGACTGCCTCATTAACAAGTCGGATTGCTTCAGGTCTTGCAGCTTGTGCTGCATGACAACGGGTATCCGTGACTCCTGCGAGCTGTAATATAAACCTTTTTACCTTACCTTATGACACCCCCGGGATAACGGCCACATCCCCTTTTCATGCGGCCCGAGAATACCCCCCTATTAAAACACACGACAAATGGGTTGGATTAATTGGCCACAGCAGCCGTTTATTTAACATTTAACATACAAAATGGTATAACAATAAACCCTGGAAGTGGATGATCCTCGAAGCCCGAAAAAACTGTATAAATGATTTTTGCCAACCGTCCCACCTATTTTGGCCTTATATCCGCCTTACCCCCAGCCGCTATGCACCAGCTCGGAGGCAAACTCCACCCGCCAGGCCAAAACCGCCCACCTGCTTGTGGGTCCCCTAATAATCCCCTCCACGGGATTAACGATACCACTTTTCCGATTTCAAATCACCCCGGGGAGTCCAGGACCTATTGAGATCCCCCCCCCATCAAACCGCCATTTTCCACCTCCACCAACTTCGAGGACCACCACCCCCTGCCCCGCTGCCGCGACATGATATTTTCAATATAAAACTGTACATAAGTATATACATAGTGTTAATAAACCAAGCACTAACTTCATACTAACCATCACTGATTCTAAACTTTACAAAACCGTAGCTACAAAAAGGGAGGGTGGGTGGGAGCTTCACTTCTCTAGCTGGTGAGTACCCAAAAATGGTTGCCCCCTTCACGTGGCCACTACCTTTTATAAAGTCCCTCCCCCTTACCCTGTGTCCGAACCCTCCTTCTTTTTCAAATTCAAAAAACTCCGTCCCTCCCCTCGGCTCCTGTTAACCCTATAACCCCCAACCTTCTTATGAGCTCCCTATTGTCCCACGTCACCCTGTCATGGCGGCCTCCCCTGAGGGCCGGAGGCCCAGTACGGCCTTTCTTGACAACGGGTATCCGTGACTCCTGCGAGCTGTAATATAAACCTTTTTACCTTACCTTATGACACCCCCGGGATAACGGCCACATCCCCTTTTCATGCGGCCCGAGAATACCCCCCTATTAAAACACACGACAAATGGGTTGGATTAATTGGCCACAGCAGCCGTTTATTTAACATTTAACATACAAAATGGTATAACAATAAACCCTGGAAGTGGATGATCCTCGAAGCCCGAAAAAACTGTATAAATGATTTTTGCCAACCGTCCCACCTATTTTGGCCTTATATCCGCCTTACCCCCAGCCGCTATGCACCAGCTCGGAGGCAAACTCCACCCGCCAGGCCAAAACCGCCCACCTGCTTGTGGGTCCCCTAATAATCCCCTCCACGGGATTAACGATACCACTTTTCCGATTTCAAATCACCCCGGGGAGTCCAGGACCTATTGAGATCCCCCCCCCATCAAACCGCCATTTTCCACCTCCACCAACTTCGAGGACCACCACCCCCTGCCACAAACATAAATGCACTAAACCCTTAGCCATTTATGTCCCTCCACACCTTCAAAGCTGTTTCGATGCCCTCCTGGACCGCTAGACACCACATATCGGTACCAACCGCATTCAAATGCACTCCATCCAACCTCCAATAACCTCCCGTGCCGGATTCCAGATTTATGTGTCGCACCACTACCGCCCCGTTCCGTGCCATGAACCGCGAAACAGCTTTGTTCACCTTGATCCTCGCCTTGTTTATCCCTTCCGGTGATCTAGCTCCCCTCCAAACCTTCCGCGGGACGATGTCCGACCAGACCGCCAAAACCCTTGGAAACATTGCCCACAACCGCAACATGTCGAACTTAATGTCTTTTATAAGTTCCCTACACGGTCTTTTCCCCAAGTCATTTCCGCCCAGGTGAATAACTAAAATTTGTGGGACCTGATCCCAACGCGCGAAACGGTGAAACTCGGGCAGAAATTGACTCCAAGTCATCCCCCTTTTCCCAATCCATCTCAGGGTCGCGACGTTCCGTGAAAAACCCAACTGCCGGCCATCAGGACGAACCGCCGCCCTCTCCGCCGCCCAGAACACAAATGAGTGTCCCATTATCCACACCAGCAATTTTTCATGCTCTGTAAGAGAATAAACATTAACACCGATCAGTACAATAAGATTCTACCGAAAGCAAGACCCCACGAATTTAAACCATATCCATGCGAACATAAGACCGGAATCTTTCTGATTCCCACCGCCCAATTCTTTTTACCACTTCCTCACCCAAACCTCTCCTAGCTGCTTCCGTAGCAGCCCCTATCCGAAATGAATGGCCGCTGTATTGTTTGGGCGAAATTCCCCCGGTCACCAAACACTTCCGGAACACGGTGACAAATTGGAAGCGCGACAAGAAAGAACCATCTGCATGCACTAACAGCGGGTCGGACAATACCCCTTCTCTTCTCATCAAATTACCCACGCAGGTTACCGGGCACAATAAACAATTTGGAACTTGGAATAACACTAATTTGCAACCTTTGCCAGTCACGTCCGTTTTTGATGACCTAATAAACACCACCACCTTATCAGATGTAACATCCACGTCTTCCCTCCGTAAGCCACCTCCCTTACGTCTCGAAGGGCTAACAAGTTCCCCCACACGAAACGCACCAAAAAACGCCAAAGAAAAGGCCGCCTGAAATAAAACCACCTCCCAATCCGAAAAACAAACAACCCGTAATTGCCTTCCAATTGTTAACAGCACTTCAAAAGACACCGGTCGTCTACCGTCGAACGACCTCTGCCCTTTTCTCAAACCCTTTACCACTTGCATCACCAAAAACGACTTTGTCCCATCCGGTAAGCCTCTAGCCTTAAAACCGAACGCTAGACCCGCTAGAAGTTTATTCACTCTAGACACCGACCAACCCGATTCCCACACATGACCAACTAACAACAACAATCTGCTCTCGTCGTCCATCCCGGACCCATAAAACAACTTCCAGTTCTCCCAAATCCTCCAAGCCTGCTCATATTGCAGCCAAGACCTATCTGATAGCGATCTAGCAAGTAGATCCCTCACGGCCCTAAAGGCAGGTTCCACAGCTCCGCTGGACATTCCCGGTACACTGAGTCCAAGTAAGGCCTCGGCCCCTGAAATTGATCCCACTGTAAATGGAAAAGGACAACATCAGCATTAGTAAGCCCATTTGACTGATACTCCGCTACAATCCACAAATTAAGCCTTAAACCCAAGAAGACCAGGTGCTGCAATATCCTAACGACTTCTGGGGACGCCGAAGATAACGTGTTGATGGCTTCCACGACATTCGCATGCTCGCAATCGAAACAAATCTTTTTATTCCTCACTGTCTCGCCCCAGACAGACAACGCCACTACTCGAGGAAACAACTGAAGTAGCACCCTGTTTTGTAACAAACCTCGTTCGCGCCAATTGGTTGGCCACTCCGCTGCTACCGTTTGACCGCGATATTGCAGATTGAAACCACGTTTTTCACTTACGATAATGGAAAAACCTAGATCTGCCGCATTTTCAACCGACTGAATCCAAATAGATTTGCCATTGTATTCCTCTAAGAAAAGAGACCACACCTTCAAATCCTGCTTCAACTCCTTAGACAGTCTGATGAAATGCAGGGGAGACTTCACTCCCACCGTCGCCAAAGACAAACGCCGACAAAATGCGCGGCCCATTGGCATAATTCTGCAAGCGAAATTCAGCTTGCCCAACAAAGATTGCAAATCATGTAAAGTTATCTTCCGTCGGATAACTGCCTTTTCAACCTCCTCCCGAAAAGCAACCAACTTGTCATCAGGCAATCTACATTCCATTGCCACGGAATCAATCTCTATGCCTAGGAAACTTAGTGATGTCACTGGCCCAACAGTTTTATCGGCCGCCAAAGGAACACCAAAAACCTTTGCTACTCTCTCCATCGTGCGCAATAAAATCGAGCAAACCGCAGACTGTGGCGGGCCTACAAACAAAAAATCGTCGAGGTAATGCAAACAAGAATTCAAACCAGATACATCCTTAACAACCCATTCCAAGAATGTACTAAACGTTTCGAAATAGGCGCAAGATAGCGAACACCCCATGGGAAGACAACGATCAATGAAAAAACCACCGTCCCAAAAACAACCTAACAGGTGCATACTCTCCGGGTGCACTGGTAACAGGCGAAACGCCGCCTCAATATCTGTTTTCGCCATCAAAGCTCCCCTACCACATAGCCGTACCAGATTCATCGCTACATCGAAAGACGTATAACAAACCGCACATAATTGGGGATCAATACCGTCGTTCACCGACAGACCCTTCGGGAAAGATAAATGATGAATAAGCCTAAATTTATTAGGCTCTTTTTTCGGGACCACTCCTAGCGGAGACACCCTCAAGTTACTGATCGGAGCCGTTGGAAAAGGACCGGCCATCCTACCCAGATCAATCTCTTTTTGTAACTTTTCCGATACAACGCTAGGAAATTGTAACGCCGATTTTAGATTCTTCCTAGACAAACAAGCATCCTGTTCAATAAACGGAATTTTAAAACCGTAACCAAAACCTTCCCTTAGAAGTGACGCTGCTGCTACATCAGGGTATCTATTTAGATACACTTCCATCGCGTCCAGCCGCACTGGTGTCTCCCCTTTTTTCAGCACCGTCTCCCCCTCTTGTCTTTCCCCCCTTGAAACATCTAGCCGCCCCATGTGTGCCCCCGCAAGTTGAGCATTCATGTTTGAACTTGCACTTGCTCCCAAACCTACATGCCCCCTCATTAAAGGAAAAACACAGTCCCTTCTGCAATGCGACCGAGTGTCCTGACTGTCCTGAACTCCCGGCGCCCCCTTGAAATGGCTGGGATCCCTGATTCGCTCTAACCGGTGCGGTAAGTCTCATCCATAACGCTATATCCTTATGTTCCCAACGCATACCCGGTCGCACCGCTTTACGCTGCCTGAACTGTTCGTCATACCTTAACCATCCTACTCCGCCATATACCCTGTAAGCCTCCCCAATCGCGTCCATATAACAAAAAAGTCCCGAACAATTTTCAGGTGCCTTTTCGCCTATCACACTCGCTAGTATGGCAAACGCCTGTAACCAATTGGAGAATGAACGAGGGATCAGACGGTACCTCCTCCTCTCCTCATCATCTTTCTTAGAATCATCTTTCCGTAATCTATCCAAATTAAATCTTTCCAAAGGCAATAAAGAAAATATATCGACATACTCCCCCTTCCAGATCTTTTCTTTTACTTCCTCCTTTAAATGTGACCCCAATGGCCCCTCAAAACAAACGTATACCTCAGTCCTAGCGGAATCATCCAAACGCACCGTCTCCTCACTCTCCTTATCCTTATTAACCCCTTCACTAAGACCTCCCGTGTCAGTTGACCCTGATCCCCTTTCTGCCTCACTGCTGCTACCCCCTAATGCAGCCGATACCACTGCGCCCTGGCCCCCAGAATGCGGTACTACCCCAGAACTTGTTACTCCCCCTATCCCCGCTGACCCTTCCGCGATCCCTAACCATGCCGCCGCAGGTGACCCCCCTCCCTGAGGGCCCCCGTACCATATTCTAGCTAGATCTCTAAGGCCATGTAATATCAAACCCATCCCCCCACTAGCCCCCCCCAGAAATGACTCCTGACCCCTACTATCACTGGGAGCTACAGAGGGGTTAAAAGTAGGAAACTGCTGGCTCTCACCTGGCTGCTTGGGCGCTGTGAACCCAGCAGCCGACGGTCCTGGGTCCTGATGCAGGCGTGCAGATCCGACGCCGTGTCTGTCCGCTGGTGGCTCCGCAGCTCCCGGGTCAACCTGCCTCACCGGCTGCCCACCGCCAGAAGCGGGCGAACCGGCAAGAATTGCAGGGCCCCTCGGAGCTGCCGCCGTAGACTGCAGAGCGCCTCCATCCTGGGGAGGTCCCCACAGGGCGCCGCCATCTTGTGGGAGTCCCGGGTGCTGGTGCGCAGGCGCCGGGCCCCATAATCCGGCGCCATCTTGCCGAAGTCCTTCTCCTCGTGGAGCCGCACTTCCTGCAGCGGCGCCATCTTGCCTGATGTCCCGGGCGAGCGGCGACGCTGCATCTCTGCCGACCGAGGCAGCCGATCGCTGCCCGCTGCTCTCCGGAGCCGCCCCCACTGCCCCCTGGGCTGAGGATCCTCGGCGCACCGCTCCCTCCGATGCGCTTGAAGACAGGCCGGCCTGCTGCCGGCCGCTGGGACGTCGCCGCACAGGGGCCCGCCCCCTGGCTCCTCGTGTTCCTCCGCGCCGAGCAGGGCCAGCAAGGACGCTGGCACCCGCCGCTCCTGGTCCAGGCTCCCGACGTCTCTGTGCTGCGGGGGGGGAGGAACCCGGCCCCTGATGCAGGTCCCGCCTAACAGATGGATTCCTCCCAGCCTGAGAGCGGGGAGCAGGGGGGATGCGACCACCGGCCCTGGCTGGAGGGTCCCTGGAGGGGCTCCGTATTCGGCGCCGGACCCGGGGGGTAGCCTCAGGGCTAAGGCGCGCCGGAGGCCGGGACCTCCGCGGCCGGAGTCCTGCTGGGGAGGCGATGGAGGCTCTGGCTACCGACCCCTGAAGCAGGCTATT
Source organism: Ranitomeya variabilis (assembly GCF_051348905.1). Lineage (NCBI taxonomy): Eukaryota > Metazoa > Chordata > Amphibia > Anura > Dendrobatidae > Ranitomeya > Ranitomeya variabilis. Next base: position 148,157,385 of record NC_135235.1, read on the forward strand.
GACTGAAGCCTGCAACCAATCCGTCCCTTGTGTGGCTGCTTCCATCCGGAGCTGCTGAAGCAAGGCCTCAACATCCATCGCTTGAGTACTGCGGAGCTTCACTTCTCTAGCTGGTGAGTACCCAAAAATGGTTGCCCCCTTCACGTGGCCACTACCTTTTATAAAGTCCCTCCCCCTTACCCTGTGTCCGAACCCTCCTTCTTTTTCAAATTCAAAAAACTCCGTCCCTCCCCTCGGCTCCTGTTAACCCTATAACCCCCAACCTTCTTATGAGCTCCCTATTGTCCCACGTCACCCTGTCATGGCGGCCTCCCCTGAGGGCCGGAGGCCCAGTACGGCCTTTCTTGACTGTGAAGATTGACTACTTTCACAACTTCGCCAGATTCTTCATTGGTCCAAACACGTCCCTTGCAAGTCGATCGTTTTTCACATACCCAGATGGAATGGACATCATCAGCGGTTCGTTTGGAAAATAAGTAAATGTGATTCTCATGGACCAACTTCCTCCTTCCATGTTTGGACAGAACTGAATTCATAGTTGTAGAATGTGAATTGCTGTGGAAGCTGACTGATTTTTTGTGGAAGTACACTTCTCTCTTTGTAGAGATTTCAGACACTGCTATATTCTGATGTACAGATGGAATAAAAGCTAGTCTAATGTAACTTGCAGGACATGTGACCTGCTACTTGTTACATCTGCAACAAAACTTGCAACAAAGCAGGTCAGTGCTGGGTCAGGTAAAAGTTCAAAATTGTTTAGATTTTAGGCCTCTTGCACACTGTAATTTTAGAGTGGTTTCACACTTGTGTTTGTGGCCGCCAGAGGTTGATCCGCTCTGGATCTGACATCCAGCTGACCCCGGGTCAATGCTGGTGGAATGCTGGCATTCCGCTTGCATTGCCCATAGAAGTGAACGGCTGGGTTCCGCGATCTGCAGCCGCCCGTTCGCTTTCATAATGCCGCATTCCACTATCAGTGTCAGAACAAAAAGAAGAGCATTTTCTTCTTTTTGTTCCGCTGCAGGTTAGCGGAATGCAGCATTACAGAAGCGAACAGGCGGCCTGTAGTGCATATGTAGCGGAAGTGTGAAAGCAGCCTTATGCTGCCACTGTTTTAGAACTCCAAAGCACATGCTTTACTGGCATTTTTCAGAGCGCTTTAGTGAGCGCTCTCGGTAATGACCCATAAGATACAGGCTATTAATGAACGCTAAGTGCTCAAAAATAGCTCCTGTAATAAAATAAAAAGAGCTGGCCGAAACAACACCTCGCTTTTCCAGCCATTGACTTATCTACTATATAATTGTCTAAGGGTCACTTTCATCTTTCTGTCTGTAACGTTTTATTCGTATATTCATTGGTCGCGGCGTCTGTCTGTCATGTAAATCCAAGTCGCTGATTGGTCGTGGCAAAACGCCCACGACCATTGCCACGACCAATCAGCGACGGTCACAGTCTGCCAGAAAAATGGCCGCTGCTTCACTGCCGTGCAGTCACCGCTGACCGCTCACACAGGGTTAATGCCAGCGTTAATGGATCGCAGTGTACCGCACTCCGTTAACGCTGCTATTAACTCTGTGTGACCAACTTTTCGCTATTGATGGTGCCTATGCAGCATCAATAGTGAAAAGATGTAATGTTAAAAATAATAAAAAAATTAAAAAAAAGTTATTCTCACCCCCTCTGACGTCGCGCTGTCCTCCGCGCCTCTCTCTGCTGCACGCCGTGCCTTCCGGTCCGAACGATGCTATGCATCCAGGACCGGTGATGACGTCACGGTCATGTGACCGCGACGTCATCGCAGGTCCTACGCTCAGACCGGAAGCCACCGCCAGCAATGGAGAGGGGAGCGAGGACTTCAGGGCCCGTGGCTGAGGTGAGTATATCTTTATTATTTTTTTTAATACGAATATAGTGCCCACATTCCTAGACTACGTGGACAGTGCAACATACTACGTGACCAGTGCAATATACTACGTCGGCTGGCCAATATACTATGTGCGCTGTGCAATTTACTACATGGACTATGCAGTTTACTACGTGCGCTGTGCAATTTACTACGTGGACTGTGCAATTTACTACGTGCGCTGTCCAAAATACTACGTCGGCTGTCCAATATACTACGGGGCCTGTGCAATGTACTACGTGGACTGTCCAATATACTACATAACCTGTGCAACATACCACGTGGCTGCGCCTTCTAGAATACCCAATACGTTAGAATCGGGCCACCATCTAGTATATTCAAAATTGGCAATCTTCTTAGCGATTTTCAAGTGCTTAGCACTTGGGAAAGTGGCAACTGTGAAAGAGGTCTTAGGGCTAAAACACAAGGCTGAAATTCCCTTCCTAATTTGGGGCTGAAACATCAGGGGGCGAACTGCTGGGAGCGAAACATCCAGGGGCGAAATGCTGGGGGCGAAACATCCGGGGAGAAACATCCAGGGGCGAACTGATGGGTGCGAAACATCCGGGGGCAAACTGCTTGGGGACGAAACATCCGGGGGCGAACTGCTGGGGGTGAAACATCCGGGAGCAAAACATCCGGTGGCGAACTGCTGGGGGCGAAACATCTGGGGGTGAAACATCTGGTGCGAAACATCCAGGGGCGAACTGCTGGGGGCAAAACATCCGGTGTCAAACTGCTGGGGGCGAAACATCCAGGTGCGAAACATCCGGGGGGAACTGCTGGGTGCGAAACATCCAGGGGCGAAACATCCAGGGGCAAAACATCCGGGGGGAACTGCTGGGTGGGAAACATCCAGGGGCGAACTGCTGGGGGTGAAACATCTGGGTGCGAAACATCCAGGGGAGAACTGCTGTGGGCAAAACATCCGGGGGCAAACTGCTGGGGGCAAAATGTGCGGGGGCGAAATGTTCGGGGGCGAAACAACCTGGGGGCGAAATGCTGGGGGCAAAATGTTCGGGGGCGAAGTTTACCTGGGGGCAAACTGCTGGGGGCGAACTGCTGGGGGCGAAACATCTGGGGGTGAAACATCTGGGGGTGAAACATCTGGGGGTGAAACATCCAGGGGCGAACTGCTGGGGGCAAAACATCCGGGGTCAAACTGCTGGGGGCAAAACATCCAGGGGCGAAACATCCGGGGGCGAACTGCTGGGGGCGAAACATCCGGGGGCGAAACATCCGGGTGCGAAACATCCGGGGGGCACTGCTGGGGGCGAAACATCCAGGGGCGAAACATCCAGGGGCGAAATATCCGGGGGGAACTGCTGGGTGTGAAACATCCAGGGGAGAACTGCTGGGGTGAAACATCTGGGGGCGAAACATCCAGGGGAGAACTGCTGTGGGCAAAACATCTGGGGGCGAACTGCTGGGGGCAAAATGTGCGGGGGCGAAATGTTCGGGAGTGAAACAATCTGGGGGCGAAATGCTGGGGGCAAAATGTTCGGGGGCGAAGTCTACCTGGGGGCAAACTGCTGGGGGCAAACTGCTGGGGGCGAACTGCTGGGGGTGAAACTTCCAACTCCCCACTTAGTGTATGGGCATTTCAAGTCTAGGAGACACATTCCTTTGTAATGGGACAGTTTTTTATGAGGCCCTCCTCCATATTTCTTCCAAAGGGGATTAGGATGCGTGAAAATTTGGGTCAAGGCGGCCCTTGCATTCAATGCATAAGGAAAAAGTATGGCAGGACCAACTGAAGAATGTGAAGTGGGATTTCCTGTGGCCATCCAGTACCTGGGTTCAGAGGCTTATTAGGGTGCATATGACTTGGTAGCAGGGCAGGCCTTGCAGTTAATACATAAGAAAACAGTATGGCAGGACCAACTGAAGAATGGGAAGTGGGTTTTCCTGTGACCATCCAGTACTTGGGTTCAGAGGCTTATTAGGGTGCATATGACTTGGTAGCAGGGCAGGCCTTGCATTCAATGCAACATTTTTTCAGGAAGCCCTCCTGTACCTCTCGTGAAAGGGGTATTGGGGTGCGTTGTAATTGATGGCAGCCCAGCCACTCACTGCATATTATAATAATGGCCCATTAAGAATATTAATGCCACCTGATGGCCTTCTAAAAATAGGCTTTGTGTCTTTAAGAGTCCCTCCTTCATAACTGAAACAACATGTGTCTCCTAATGTGTCACACACCACATTTCCCAGTGAATGCATTTGTATTGGTTGAAAGCAATATTAAAGTTGAAAAACGCATCAAAAACGCTGCGTGTGAACATAGCCCAAGTGGTGGAGGAACATTTTGGTCTGGGGTTAATAATTTTGCCTTATATAGATGTCATTAGCCTGGAAAGGATGTACCTTAACATATTTCCCAGCAAAATCCATTTTGGTTTCTTTTTGGATGTTTTTTGGTGCACCTGAAAAAATTGGTGAAACTCTGACAACATTGCTTACAGCTGTGACCTTGGAGTCAGAAAAGGGGTGATCCCCATGATGTTCCAGTGTCATTTGAGCAGTGTTTCCATCATTTTCAGACATTTTTAGACCTTAAAAAGACTACGGAAGGGATCGCAGTAAAATACTCGTGTTTCCCATGGACTTACATTGGGCTCGTTGTTCGGTCGAGCACACAAGCATTTTAGTGCTCGCTCATCACTAGTAACCACTCTTCACAAAATGTAGTCACATAATTCTCAGCAGTGTCTTCAAGTGATCAAATGGCTTTTCTTAAGAAAAGTATACCATGAATTTCCAGATACAAAAAGTCAACTAAATGATATAATACTGACTGAATGATATATAGTGGAGTACTAATGAATGCATGATGATCAAGAAGATCTGGTGTGCTAATGTAAGCATAAACCTGTAGTGAAGTAAATTGGCTGTACAGTGTCATTTCTAGGACATGATCAGATATCAAAGTCAAACATCTGAATAATGTCAGTTTGAGGCTAAATATTAGTGTTGAGCGATACCTTCCGATATCGGAAAGTATCGGTATCGGAAAGTATTGGCCGATACCGTCAAAGTATCGGATCTAATCCGATACCGATACCCGATCCCAATGCAAGTCAATGGGATGAAAATATCGGAATTAAAATAAACCCTTTCTTAACTTGTAGGTTCATTCTACATGAAGGAAAACAACTAAGAATAATGTAGGATGTATTGGGGGACGTGGCGGAGACATTAAAGGCACAGAGGTTTAGCCCAATCTAATAGAATAGCAGGATTTTGTTTTGTTTTTTATGACGTTCGGCGTTAGAAAGATTTTGACTATGTTCATTTTTTTTTTATTTAGTCAGATATTGATGTTTCACTACTTCCACGCCCTTCACCTTCTTTTTTACTTCTCCCACACTTTCTTCTTCATTATCCTCATCATCAGCTTCTTTGACATCAACTTCTTCACCTTATTCATCTTCTTCTTCATCTTATTCATCTTCTTCTTCATCTTCTACCTACTATTTTTTTTGTTACATTGTTCATATTCTTTTTATTTTACTATTATCTTCTTCATATTCAACTTCTTCATCATATTCTTATTTGTGACAGGCATTCCCGTAGTTGTTATCTATACAAGTTTGAAGATTACACCTTCCGTTCTGCCTGTCACAAAACAGTTACATTTGTCCGCGTTCAGTTTGGCCTGCAGCATCAGGCTTTATCCAGGGGCACCACGAGGAGGAACGGACTCACCCCCATACACTGCCTAGTCTTCTTCTGCTTATAATTTAGATAATATCTTTTGCTCTGATATTTAGTCTTATGCTTAATGTTCTTCTGCTCTTTGTTCTGCAGCCTCTTGTTCTTCTGCTTCTCGGTCTTCCAGGTCGTCGTCGTCTCCAGGGTCGTCGTCTCCGGGGTCGTCATCATCGGGGTGGTCTTCAGGGTCATCGTCTCCAGGGTCGTCGTCATCTCAGTGGTTGTCGTCTCTGGTGTCGTCGTCATCTTAGGGGTGGTCTTCCGGGTCGTCGTCTTTAGGGTCTTGAACTTGGAAATGTAGCAGAAGGTACAAGAAGGCTGAGAAAATGCCGAGAAACAGCTGATGGAACTGGAATTCGGATGGCTACCCGAAGGTCCAAGAGCCAATGGAACTACCGAGGACCAGCTGACGTTACTGGAACCCGGTTACTAAGCAGGAGGTACCGGTGCTTGAAAGCACTACCAAGGACCACCTGACGTTGGTGGAACTTGGGTACCCAGAGGGAGGCACCTAAGCCAAAGGCTCTGCCCGGAACCAGCTGACGGTACTGGAACCAGGATGGGGAGCAGAAGGTACAAGAGCAAAAGACACTGCCGAGAACCAGCTGATGGTACTGGAACCCGGATGGGTAGCCGAAGGTCCAAGAGCCAATGGAACTACCGAGGACCAGCTGACATTACTGGAACCCGGTTACTAAGCAGGAGGTACCCGTGCTGAAAGCACTACAAAGGACCACCTGACGTTGGTGGAACTCGGATACCCAGAGGGAGGCACCTAAGCCAAAGGCTCTGCCCGGAACCAGCTGACGGTACTGGAACCAGGATGGGGAGCAGAAGGTACAAGAGCAAAAGACACTGCTGAGAACCAGCTGACGGTACTGGAACCCGGATGGGTAGCCGAAGGTCCAAGAGCCAATGGAACTACCGAGGACCAGCTGACGTTACTGGAACCCGGTTACTAAGCAGGAGGTACCCATGCTGAAAGCACTACCAAGGACCACCTGACGTTGGTGGAACTCAGATACCCAGAGGGAGGCACCTAAGCCAAATGCTCTGCCCGGAACCAGCTGACGGTACTGGAACCAGGAGGGGGAGCAGAAGGTACAAGAGCAAAAGACACTGCCGAGAACCAGCTGACGTTACTGGAACCCAGTTACTAAGCAGGAGGTACCCGTGCTGAAAGCACTACCAAGGACCACCTGACGTTGGTGGAACTCGGATACCCAGAGGGAGGCACCTAAGCCAAAGGCTCTGCCCGGAACCAGCTAACGGTGCTGGAACCAGGATGGGGACCTATTCAAGCTTGTCTTCCTAGAGCCCCAACTAGCGGTGTTGGAGCAAAGGGTCAGCAGGGGGAGCAGAGTGTAGGCCGAAGCCTGCACTGGAGGCATTTGTAGGTCTGTTGTGTCTGCGTGGCTGTTGCAGGACACGTTGCCGGCTACACAGCAGGGGAACAGCTGGCGGTGCTGAACCCCACTGACACATTGGCTGGTGTTTTTCTCTGTGCAGCTAGCAGTACCAGGCCCCAACTGGCGGTGTTAGAGCCCAGGGTCAGCAGGAGGAGAGGGAGCAGAGTGTAGGCCGAAGCCTGCACTGGCGGCAGCTTTGTGTCTGCGTGGCTGTTGCAGGACATGATGCCGGCTACACAGCAGGGGAACAGCTGGCGGTGCTGAACCCCACTGACACATTGGCTGGTGTTTTTCTCTGTGCAGCCAGCACTTCCAGACAGCAACTTGCGGTGTTGGAGCCCAGGCTCTGCAGGTGGAGCAGAGTGTAGGCCGAACCTAATTGAACCGATTTTAAAGGTAACCTTTAACCCCCCCTCAGGGGTTACAAACTACAAGAGCCACAGCTTGGGCAGCAGTAATGCTGCACAAGTCAAAGGTTGCTCTTTTAATTTTGCTCCTTGCACACGCAGAAAGAAACACGTATAACGTTTAGGCCCTTAAGCAGTCAAACTGTTTTGGAGGCGTGAGTTCCCTTTGTAATGAGACGCAGCACAGCTGGCAAAAATACCACCTTGGTGCTGGGCGCGGCCTCCTGAGCATCGCATTTTGCTGTACAGGAGTCTGCGCTGTCGTGTTATCCCTTGGCCTTGCGCTGTTAGCGCTGCCCATCTTCTGACATCATTTAATGTTGGACGGTGCGGTTCGCGATGACCATGAATCCCAGCCCCGCAGTGTCTTTACAGTGTTTCACACTGCAGGGCTGGGATTCATGGCCTGGCGCAGTACATATGTTCGCCTCTCACACTCGGGTCCTTACACCTGCTTCAGACTGTGCGGCGTCAGCTGATCCCTTGTCGCATGCCACGGCCATGAAGCTGCACAGTCTGAAGAAGGCCAAAGGAGATGAGGGACAGCCTGGCGAAGATATGCACTGCTCATGCCCGTCAATCACACCCTCGCAGTCAAAATAAATAAGACACCGAGGGGCGTTGTGCGGGCCAGGGCGGCCGCAGAGGCGCAGCCAGCCAAACAATGATGCCAGAAGACGGGCAGCGCTACCAAGGGGGTTGCAGCGTGTAATTACAAAGGAAAGTCACACCTCAGGGATGGTTTAATGGTCACAGAGGACACATTTTAGACATGTTCAGTTCCACGTGTGCAAGGGGAATAAGTTTCTGAGCCACCTTGCACACATGCAGCATTACTGCTGTACAAGGTGGCTGTGAAACATACAAACGCCTGGGGGAGGGGGGACAAGTTCCCTTCAATTTCAGTTCTTGTGTCTGCGTGGCTGTTGCAGGACACGTTGCCGGCTACACAGCAGGGGAACAGCTGGCGGTGCTGAACCCCACTGACACATTGGCGAGGTGTTTGGCTCTGTGCAGCCAGCACTTCTGGGCCCCAACTGGCGGTGTTAGAGCCCAGGGTCAGCAGGAGGAGTAGAGGGAGCGGAGTGTAGGCCGAAGCCTGCACTGGCGGCAGCTTTACGTCTGTTGTGTCTGCGTGGCTGTTGCAGGACACGTTGCCGGCTACACAGCAGGGGTACAGCTGGCGGTGCTGAACCCCACTGACACATTGGCTGGTGTTTTTCTCTGTGCAGCGAGGCACATCTGGGCGCCAACTGGCGGTGTTAGAGCCCAGGGTCAGCAGGAGGAGCATAGTGTAGGCCGAAGCCTGCACTGGAGCAAGTTGAAAGGGGACCTTTAACCCCCCCCCAGGGGTTTGTAGCTGAAAGAGACATATTGTACAGCACTAATGCTGGAAAAGGTAAACTTAGCTCTTTTAATTATGGTCCTTGCAAACGCTGAACTTGACACTTATGAAATGTGTCCCCTCACACCGTTAAACCGTCCTGTCGGAGGGACTTTCCTTTGTCATGTGACGCAGCACAGCTGTCATTCTTACCCCCTTGGCACCGTGCGCCGCCTCCTCAGCGTTGTTTGAATCTGTCCCGGAGCCTGCGCTGTTATGTTAGCCCTTGTCCATGCACACATTTTGCGCTGCCCATCTTCTGACATCATTTGGTGTCAGGCTGGCTGCGCCTGTGTGGCTGCGCTGGCCAAGATCCCGCCTCGCTGTGTCATCTAATGTAATCACTCTGCGGACCTGTGATCCATGGGCATGCGCAGTGCATATCCTTGCCTCTCACTCCCCTCCTTCCAGCTTCTTCAGACTGTGCGGCGTCATGGCCGTGGCATGCTATTAGGGATCAGCTGACGGCGCACAGTCTGAAGAAGGCTGATGGAGATGAGAGAGAGGCGGAGGTTAAGATATGCACTGCGCATGTCCATGGATCACAGGCCCGCAGTGGGATTAAATCAGAAGACACTACGAGGCGGGATCTCGTCCAGCGCGGCCGCACAGGCGCAGCCAGCCTGACACCAAATTATGTCAGAAGATGGGCAGCGCAAAATGTGTGCATGGACAAGGGCTAACATAACAGCGCAGGCTCCGGGACAGATTCAAACAACGCTGAGGAGGCGGCGCATGGCGCCAAGGGTGTAAGAATGACAGCTGTGCTGCGTCACATGACAAAGGAAAGTCCCTCCGACCGGACGGTTTAACGGTGTGAGGGGACACATTTCATAAGTGTCAAGTTCAGCGTGTGCAAGGAGTACCACAAAAAAAGCCACTTTTTCCTTTTGCATCATTATTACTGCTGAACAAGGTGGCTCTTTCAGTAACAAACGCCTTGGGGGGGGACAGGTTCCCTTAAATTTAAGTTGCTGTGCCTGCGTGGCGGTCGCATGACACGTTGCCGTATACACAGCAGGGGAACAGCAGGCATTACTGAACCCCACTAACACATTGGCGAGGTGTTTGGCTCTGTGCGGACAGCACTTCTGGACAACAACTAGCGGTGTTGGAGCCCAGGGACAGAAGGAGGAGGAGGAGGTGGAGGAGAGAGGAGGGATTGCCACACACACAGCTGGGGAACAGCTGACGTTACTGAACCCCAATAACAGAGGAGCGACTGTTGACTGTGCGGACAGCACTACCAGGCAACAACTAGCGGTGTTGGAGCCCAGGGACAGCAGGAGGAGGAGGTGGAGGAGAGAGGAGGGATTGCCACACACACAGCTGGGGAACAGCTGACGTTACTGAACCCCAATAACAGAGGAGCGACTGTTGACTGTGCGTACAGCACTACCAGGCAACAACTAGCGGTGTTGGAGCCCAGGGACAGAAGAAGGAGGAGGTGGAGGAGAGAGGAGGGATTGCCACACACACAGCTGGGGAACAACTGACGTTACTGAACCCCAATAACAGAGGAGCGACTGTTGACTGTGCGGACAGCACTTCTGGACAGCAAGTAGCGGTGTTGGAGCCCAGGGACAGCAGGAGGAGGAGGTGGAGGAGAGAGGAGGGATTGCCACACACACAGCTGGGGAACAGCTGACGTTACTGAACCCCAATAACAGAGGAGTGACTGTTGACTATGCGGACAGCACTTCTGGACAGCAAGTAGCGGTGTTGGAGCCCAGGGACAGCAGGAGGAGGAGGTGGAGAGAGGAGGGATTGCCGCGCACACAGCTGGGGAACAGCTGACGTTACTGAACCCCAATAACAGAGGAGCGACTGTTGACTGTGCGTACAGCACTACCAGGCAACAACTAGCGGTGTTGGAGCCCAGGGACAGAAGGAGGAGGAGGTGGAGGAGAGAGGAGGGATTGCCACACACACAGCTGGGGAACAGCTGACGTTACTGAACCCCAAAAACAGAGGAGCGACTGTTGACTGTGCGGACAGCACTACCAGGCAACAACTAGCAGTGTTGGAGCCCAGGGACAGCAGGAGGAGGAGGTGGAGAGAGGAGGGATTGCCACACACACAGCTGGGGAACAGCTGACGTTACTGAACCCCAATAACAGAGGAGCTACTGTTGACTGTGCGTACAGCACTACCAGGCAACAACTACTGGTGTTGGAGCCCAGGGACAGCAGGAGGAGCAGAGGAACACAGTGTAGGCCGAAGCCTGATTGGAGAAAGTTGAAAGGGAACCTTTAACCCCCCCCAAGGCGTTTGTAGCTGAAAGAGCCAGCTTGTGCAGCACAAAGAATGCAAAAGGAAAAGGTGGCTCTTTTCATTATGCTCCTTGCAAACACAGAACACTTATAAAATGTGTCCCCTGATACCGTGAGACCGTCCCGGAGGTGGGACTTTCCTTCGTAATATGACGCAGCACAGCTGTCATTCCTACCCCCTTGGCGCCGTGCCCCGGCTCCTCAGCGTTGTTTGATTCCGTCCCGGATCCTGCGCTGTTATGTTATCCCTTGGCCAGGCACACTTAGCACTGCCCATCTTCTGACATCATTTGGTGTCAGGCTGGCTGCGCCTGTGTGGCCGCGCTGGCCGAGAGCCCGCCTCACAGTGTCGACTAATGTAATCCCACCGCGGGCCTGGGATCCGTGGCCATGCGCAGTGCATATCCTCGCCTCTCACTCCCCTCCCTACGGCTTCTTCAGACTGTGCGGCGTCACGGCCGTGGCATGCTATTAGGGATCAGCTGACGGCGCACAGTCTGAAGAAGGCGTAGGGAGATGAGTGTGAGGCGGAGGTTCAGATATGCACTGCGCATGTCCATGGATCTCAGGCCCCCAGTGGGATTAAATCAGAAGACACTGCGAGGCGGGCTCTCGGCCAGCGCGGCCGCACAGGCGCAGTCAGCCTGACACCAAATGATGTCAGAAGAGGGGCAGCGCTAAGTGTGCCTGGCCAAGGGATAACATAACAGCGCAGGCTCCGGGACGGAATCAAACAACGCTGAGGAGTCGGGGCACGGCGCCAAGGGGGTAGGAATGACAGCTGTGCTGCGTCATATTACGAAGGAAAGTCCCACCTCCGGGACGGTTTTACAGTATCAGTGGACACATTTTATAAGTGTTAAGTTCTGCGTGTGCAAGGAGCTAAACAAAAATAGCTACCTTTTCCTTGTGCAGCATTACTGCTGCACAAGATGGCTCTTTCAGTAACAAACACCTTGGAGGGGGGGGGACAGGTTCCCTTACATTTCAGTTGTTGTGTCAGCGTGGCGGTCGCAGGACACATTGCCGGCTACACAGCTGGGGATCAGCTGACATTACTGAAACCCAAGAACACTGGGTCGTATGTTTTGACTGTGCAGACGGCACTTCTGAGCCTCAACTGGCGGTGTTGGAGCCCAGGAATTAAAGTTCAGGTGGTAGAAAGATGAACACAACAGGAGACCTGGATACTGTAGACAGTCACCTAATTATTTAATCAGGAAGAGGAGTGGCAAATTCCTGCGAGATCCAGGCCTTGTTCATTTTCAGGAAAGTAAGCCGGTCAACGTTATCGGAGGATAGTCGCATGCGACGGTCAGTTAGTACACCACCTGCAGCACTAAAGACGCGTTCCGATAATACACTAGCCGCAGGGCAAGCCAGCACCTCCAATGCATACTGGCTTAGCTCTGGCCATGTATCCAGCTTTGAGACCCAAAACTTGAAAGGGGAAGAGCCGTCTGGGAGTACAGCAAGAGGGCAAGACATGTAGTCTGTCACCATCTGACGGAACCGTTGCCTTCTGCTGACTGGAGCCGTCTGTGATGGTGTAGACTTTTGTGGCGGGCACAAAAAACTGTGCCACAGTTGGGCCATACTGGTCTTGCCTTGGGCAGAGGCACTGCTTCTGCTCCCTCTTTGTGCAGAGCCTCCTCCACTGCCTGGACGCACTGAGCTGCTTTGTAATGCACTAGCAGCACTTCTCTCACTTGGAATGGAGAAGATGATGGAATTCACCAGTGTGTCTTGGTACTACCGCATTTTTCGCTCCCGGTTCAACGGTGTGATGAGGCTTTCTACGTTGTCCCGGTAGCGAGGATCGAGGAGGGTGAACACCCAATAATCAGACATGTTGAGAATGTGGGCGATGCGGCGGTCGTTTCTCAAGCACTGCAGCATGTAATCCACCATGTGCTGCAGACTGCCAACTGGCCAAGAAACGCTGTCCCCTGCTGGAGGCGTGATCTCTGTGAAGCGCCCACACTGCCGCAGGGCCGAGGGGTACCCGGTACCGGGCCTCTGAGTCTCTGCTCTGGGGTTGTCACGGTGGCTAGGCCCGGTCCGTGACCCTGCCGAGGGGCGTACAATGATAGATATGATGGATAGATGATGGTAGTGATGGTGGTGGTGCGGTGCAGTAAATAACGAGGACACCAGGTTGCAGTCTCTTTACCTCTTTACTGAAGATCTCTGGGTCCTCAGTCCGGAATCCGGATAACCAGGCTGCGCAAGTCCGGCCGGTCCAATGGCACCTCCAGAGTTCTCTTAACAGGTGGAAATCTGCGCCTTCCTTCTAGCGCTATGTGTTGCGGTCCTTCCCTGCTGTGCTTACGGAAAGTCCCCACAACTGTTGTGTCTGTTTCTTAAGTTCCCTCACAACTCGATCAGATGATGTTCTGCTAATCCTCCGTCCCTCCCTGATGTTACGGTTGGAGCGGCACCCGTATGACGGGTAGGCTCGGAGCTCTTCCGGGACCCTAGAGTCGCCCCTCTCCACAAGTTGCCCCCCAAGACTGCATAGGTGATTTAGGTGAGACAGCCCGCCTTAGACTGACTGTCCTGCCGTTGGTTTAGAGTATTGCTTGAAGCAGATATTGTAATACTCCCTCGGCGTTCCGGCCGCCGGTTGTGCGCCTCAGTAGGATGTTGCCTCGGTCTTACAGCACGACCCCTACTGGTGTTCTCCTTGTTGCTTTGATCTCGTTTCTCACTCAGCACAATCTATCTCGCTTCCAATCCCTTCTTGGGCACCGCCGCTATACTGAGCAGGCACGGTCCCGTTACGTTCGCTCAAGTAGCCAAGCCTCTGTCAGGATCCCACCCCTGACAAAGACCCTACCGAATCTTCTCCCGCAACACCCTCTGCCACAAGGTGTTGCCTGGTTCCAACCCAGTCAGCTTTCTGTTCTAACTTCCTGCCTGACCCCCAGTTTTACCAGTATGTGAGGAGTGGCCTAATGAATAGAACCCTTAGCTCCTCCTGGAGGCCCGGCTATGAAATGTATTGGTGTCTGTGATATCTGGTCAGATGAACTCCTTCAGTGCCATCAGACATACCATAGCTCCCCTTAGTGGCGGAGCCACAGTACTGCAACGACCAGGACTCTGGGGCGCTGCACCTGCCCGCTCGTCATCACCCCACCCTCGCTGTACACACTGAATACTGGACAATTGTGTAACTCCCTCCTCTGGACGGACGTCTTCCTCCTCCATTGACTCCTCCTCATCCTCCTCACAAAGTGTCCCCTGCCTATGCGTTTGTGAGGAACCACGTGGTGCTGACTGTCCAGAAGATGATGGAAATGGTGAATCCTCATCCTCCACCTCTTCCACAACATCATCCCTTAGCGCTTGCAGTGATTTTTCAAGCAGGCAGATAAGGGGGACAGTCATGCTGACTAGTGCATCATCTGCACTCGCCATCCGCGTGGAATAATCGAAGGGACGCAAAACCTGGCAGACGTCCTTCATAGTGGCCCACTCTGTGGTTGTGAAGTCTGAACGGCGCAGAGTGCGACTTCTTTGCGCCTGATGCAGCTGGTACTCCATTACAGCTTGCTGCTGCTCACACAACCGCTCCAACATATGTAACGTGGAATTCCACCTGGTAGGTAGGTCACATATGATGCGATGTTCCGGCAGGCGGTGTCGGCGCTGCAGAGCCGCAATGCGCGATTTTGCCGTGCTGGAACGCCGCAAGTGAGCACACTCTAGGCGGACCTTGTGCAGCAGTGCATCAAGATCCGGATAGTCCCTCAAAAACCTCTGCACAACCAAATTGAGCACATGTGCCAGACATGGGATGTGAGTGAGGTTGCCGAGGCCCAGAGCTGCCACCAGATTTCGGCCATTATCACACACTACCATGCCTGGCTGGAGATTCGCTGGCACAAACCACACATCGCTCTCCTGCTTGATGGCATTCCAGAGCTCCTGCGCTGTGTGGCTTCGATTCCCCAAAGAAATTAATTTCAAGACGGCCTGTTGACGTTTGGCCACGGCTGTGCTCATGTCGGTCGTAACAGGTAAACGTTCATCATGGGTCCATGTGGAGGTGGACTGTGACGGCTCCTGCAGCGATGATTCTGAGGAACTGGTGTAAGAAGAGGAGTCAATGCGTACAGAATTGGTTCCTGCAATCCTTGGAGTGGGCAGGACACGTCCTGCGCCACTTGCACGATCTGTACCTGGCTCAACGACATTAACCCAATGGGCAGTGAGGGAAAGGTATCGCCCCTGTCCATGTTGACTGGTCCACGCATCGGTGGTGAGGTGGACCTTGCTACTGACGGCGTTCAGTAGCGCGTGTTTTATGTGTCCCTCCACATGCTTGTGCAGGGCAGGGACAGCTTGCCTGCTGAAGTAAAAGTGGCTGGGCACATTGTACTGTGGGACTGCCAATGACATCAAGTCACGGAAGCTGTCAGTCTCCACCAGCCTGAATGACAGCATTTCCAGTGACAGAAGTTTGGCAATGCCTGCAGTCAGAGCCTGTGCTTGTGGGTGGTTTGACGAGAAAGGCCACCTTTTCTCCCATGCCTGTACTACCGATGGCTGTAGACTGGGCTGGGAGTGTGTGGATGACTGGGAAAGTGGTGCTGCGGGTGGAATTACAGTGGGTCTCTGGACAACAGGGCCAGAGGTTCTTCCACGGCGATCCTGGGAGGAAGCCGAACCAGCTGCGTGTGAGCTGGAGGAAGAGGCAACACGAGCTGAAGAGGTGGTAGCTGCCGCTGTTGGTTGGCCTAGCTCTTCAGTGTGTTTTTCTAACTCCGCCGCGTGTCTGTTGCGCACATGTTTCCACATGTTGGAGGTATTGAGGTTGCTGACATTTTTCCCTCTTTTGACTTTGTGATGACACACCTTGCATTTGACATAGCAAATGTCATCTGCAACTGTGTCAAAAAAGGGCCAGACACTGCAAGTCTTGGGAGCGCCCTTTTTGGCTTTTGGAACAGACATGCTCCTAACGGGTGCCAAAGTGGAGGCTACAGGCTGCGCAGTCTTCCCCCTCCCTCTACCTCTTTGGCCCGTTCTAGGAATCTCTTCCTCGGAGCTGCTCCCACCACCTTCCTGTCCCTCACGCCACGATGGGTCAAGGACCTCATCATCTACACTACCCTCTGCCACCAACTGCTCCTCCTGGGTAGTCTCAGCAGCAGAGCACGCACCAGAAAGTGGCACCTGAGTGTCATCATCAGCGGATGCGGCCTGCGATGTGGTGACCGGAGGCACTGGCCCACCCGCCTCTTCAGACTCAGAGAGAAAAAGCTGTTGGGCATCACTGCACCCTGCCTCTTCTTCCATTTCTCCAATGCTGCTTGGCTGGCCCCCTGTTTCCAAGCCAAGAGATTCAGAGAACAGAAGTAGAGACGGCTCCTGTCCTGGGCTCTCTGTCTGCCTGGCCAATTTGTCAGGTGGTGAAGAGACAGATGGCTGCTCTCCAGTGCTCTGTGTCTGAGAGGATGTGGCACTAATTGAAGTCGATGCGTTAGCTGCCATCCATCCGACAACGGCTTCAATTTGTTCTTCACGCAGCAGCGGTGTACGGCGCTCTGCGACAAAGCTGCGCATGAACGACTGTTCCCAGGTGAAACTGGGTGCTGAGGAGTCACCGGTGCCCGCAGCAGGCACAGAATCCCCACATCCTCTCCCTGCTCCGCGCCCACGCCCACGTGCCTTACTCCCTGCCTTCTTCATCTTGGTTGACTGATAAAGATAAGCAGAAAAGTACTAACGGCTTTGTGTGCTTATTCCTGAACAGCTCCGAGTCCTAACAGGTATAGGAAACACTAATTTTCTTAAGTGTGGACTAGACTTTAATATGAGCTAATGTGGCCTACACAAATGTAAAGTGGTGTGTTTGGTGAACTTTATTATTTATTTATTTTTTGGGGGCTGAACTGACAACAGAGAGAGCTGCAGTCACACGGAGACCGTGCAGACAGCCGTAAACAGCGCTGCAAGGCCCAAAAAACCTCCTCTACTTTATCCTATGTAGTGTTTTTCCACAAGTTAGCTGGATACGGGTGGAAAGACACTAATAGGAAATTGTTGAAAAAATGTGCAGCAGCCTGCACTACTTAAAACAAAAGGAAAATTGATTTTACGGTATGACGCAGTGAACAACCCTGAGCTGGATACAACCAGGCTATGGCTGCTCACAGACTACAGGGCAAGCTGCAGTCACACGGAGACCGTGCAGACAGCCGTAAACGGCGCTGCAAGGCCCAAAGAACCTCCTCTACTTTATCCTATGTAGTGTTTTTCCACAAGTTAGCTGGATACGGGTGGAAAGACACTAATAGGAAATTTTTGAAAAAATGTGCAGCAGCCTGCACTACTTAAAACAAAAGGAAAATTGATTTTACGGTATGACGCAGTGAACAACCCCGATCTGGATACAACCAGGCTATGGCTGCTCACAGACTACAGGGCGAGCTGCAGTCACACGGAGACCATGCAGACAGCCGTAAACGGCGCTGCAAGGCCCAAAAAACCTCCTCTACTTTATCCTATGTAGTGTTTTTCCACAAGTTAGCTGGATACGGGTGGAAAGTCACTAATAGGAATTATTACAAAAAATGAGCAGCAGACTACACTACTTGAAAAAAAAAAGAACAGTATGAGGCAATGAACCACCCTCCCTGAACTGAATACAACCAGCTATGGATGGCCTATGGCTGCACACAGACTACAGAGTGGGCTGCACTCACACACACACACACACAGACCTTGCAGATCGCTGTGAAAACAGCGCTGCAAGGCAAAAGCAAGGTGATTAGTAGGTGAACACAGCGGTTGCTAAATTAGCCTTGGAAAAGCACAAAGAAGCAAATCGCTATCTCTAAACTGGCCCTCAGTCAGCAAACAGCATCCTGTCACTAACTGAATTCACAGCAGAGTGAGCAAAAAATGGCGCCAGCGAATTTTACACTGCATCATGACATCATTTCAGCAGCCAATCACAGCCTTGCCAGTAGTTTCATGCCCTCCATGCTGAACAGGATGTGCCCACACTTGGAATCATTCTCATTGGCTGATTTCGTGCAAATTTGTGCAGTTTGAATCCTGGGAACTTCCGATTCCGGTATCCGATACGCGGCAAGTATCGGATCTCGGTATCGGAATTCCGATACCGCTAAGTATCGGCCGATACCCGATACTTGCGGTATCGGAATGCTCAACACTACTAAATACCCAATCTGAGAACTGACTTTGATATCTGAGTTTTATAACTGACTTTGAAATTTGACTTTGACAACTGAATTTGATATGTGACTTTGACATCTGACTTTGACATCCGATTTTGACTTCTGAATCTGACAACCGACTTTGATATCTGACTTTGACATCTAAATCTGAAATCTGACTGAGATCTTACTTTGATATCTGACTCTGACGCCTAACTTATTGTTTGCTTATCAATAGTGATGATGATGAACAAATAAGTTTGGCACTATTGATTACTTGCACAAATAGTACGGTATTCAGGCTACTCACTACTCGGTATATTCGGGTGACCCGCCCAGCATACTTGCCACTTTATTTGCAGCCAAAGAACATGCTGGGCTAGCTTGCCAATCACAGTAATGCCAGCACCATCTTTGGAGTGGCATTACTGTGATTGGCTGGCCTTCCAGCATCATAGGAGATATCTAAAGGCTGCTGGCGCCTTCTTTTGCACATTTCAGCTGGAAACAGCATAGGGTGAGTGTAGTTTGAGCTTAGGGAGAGAGAAAGGAGTGTAGTGAGAGTGATAGGATCTTATAGTCAGCGTTACCCATTTCAAAAAGCTGTTTTAAGAGCAGAAGATTGTCAAGATTAGTTGTTTGTTAGGTGGGGATTTAGTAGGGACAGATTTAATAGGAGGAAGAGTGAAAGGCAGGCACCTGGGTATTCTCATCATTGCCAGTACATGCTGCAGATCTCTGCTATTTTCCACTGTGTTATACAGTAGTTAGTATTAGGAACAGACTGTGGGATTAGGGTGAAATAGGGAGGGCTTCATCCACTACAAAAAAAAATAAAAATCAGCTACTCATAGAGAGAAATAATATTAGGCAGTAACAACATATACAAAACCATTTTTGGGGAGTTACATAATATTCCTGTGTAGCAGCCTAGAATTTTATTTTTACAGCAAAATAATATTCCTCAGTGGCAGTATATAGTAACATCCATTTTAAAACCTAATTTCTAAATAATATACCTAGTCTATTGCTTAATATTTGTCTAGCAGTTGTGTGACTGGAGCAATCCGGGTAGAGATAATCTTACGTGACAATTTAGCAACTGCAATAATCTTTATTACTCTGCATTTGGAGTCTGTGAGCAAGACAATCTTTAAAAAAAATTACAATTTTATATTGGTTTAAAAATACCATATCTTTATCTAGCAGTTGTGCGACTGGCGCAAAACCTGCAGATATACGCAAACATGATTATTTACCTGTAATTTACGTCAGTCTGCTGTTGCCGTGAACAATCAAGGTGTGATCTCCACACGCTGCTAGATACAGTGAATTTGTACATTCAGTGGGTACGGAAAGTATTCATACCACTTTAAATTTGTCACTCTTTGTTTCATTGCAGCCATTTGGTAAATTCAAAAAAGTTCATTTTTTACTCATTAATGTACACTCTGCACCCCATCTTGACTGAAAAAACAGAAATGTAGTCATTTTTGCAAATTTATTAAAAAAGAAAAACTGAAATATCACATGGTCATAAGTTTTCAGACCTTTTGCTCAGACACTCATAATTAAGTCACATGCTGCCCATTTCCTTGTGAGCCTCCTTGAGATGGTTCTCCTCCTTCATTCCTTCATTTGTGCCCAGCTGTGTTTAATTTAACTGATAAGACTTGATTTGGAAAGGCACACACCTAATCCACCTAACCACAGACACGTGGACAAGTTCTTGTGGACAGGGACGATACATTTCCCTGAGGCACCCTGTGTTATCGTAGTGGAGGCTGGGACAGGGTTAGAGGCTGGGACATCACACATCTAACCCACACCAAGAATAGCGGACCCAACTTCCATCAGGGTTTGTCTCCTCGTATTCTACTTCCTGTCTCTCCTCCTCCACATTCTCAGCAGAACTAGCCTCCCCATCACTTCCCAGCTGTGAAATCTGCAGCACTGCCTTGGCGAAGCGGCAGAACGCTCTGCTGAAGTTCATCTGTTTAGGTGATAAAGCTCACAACAAAGCCAAGCTGTTGAAACGGATAAATGAACAGAGCGATCAGTGGCTCACCCCGCTAAACCTCCAACCAGGTCTAGTTGTGTGTGATAATGGATGTATCTTGGTGGGGGCTTTAAAACTCAGCAAGCTGGTACAAGTTCTATGCATGACACATGTACTGAACTTGGTTGTACAGTGTTTTTTAAAAACATATCCTGGCTTGCCTGAACTACTTGCCAAGGTACACCATGCCAGCGCATATTTTCCAAAAATCATCACAAGTTTTTGCCAGTCTAGCTTCATTGCAGCAGCACTTTAATTTGCCACATCACCGGCTGATTTGTAACTTGCCCACGTTATGGAATTTGACCTTCCTTATGTTGGCAAAGCTTAGTGAGCAGCAGAGAGCAGCCTTTGAATTCCAGCTTCTCAATGACCATCAGAGTAACACTCAGCCCCCACACATAACAACTGCTGAGTGGGTGTTGATCACTGACCTATGTGAGATTCTTGAAAACTTTGAGTAATGCACCAAGATGATGAGCGCCGAAGACGCTATTATGAGCATAGCCATCTCAATGCTCTGTCTATTAAAATGTTTGCTGCAGAATCTCAAAGAGGAATCTTTAAATGCCAAGCAGGTGGCTATGGAGCAAGATTGTACAGTGGTTGATACCACACAGCCTAGCCTCACACAGTGTTTTCAAGCCACATTGGATGATGACGAGGAACAGGAGTTTTTGCTCTTCACTACAGAGGGGACTCCAAATCCCAGCTTCATGTCTGTCCTGCATGGAGGGCCTGAAGAGGAGGAGGAGGCTATGCATTGTGAGAAGAGAATGGTTAGTATTCTTCCTGGTGATTTTACTTTGAATTTTTAACTCTTTGTAGTCTGCCACACATGGCAGAGTTCATGTCCAAATGCCTTTCCCAAGACTCTCGTGTGAAAGACATTTTGTCCACCATGAAATACTGGCTGTGCACCTTTCTTGACCCACGATATAAGGAGAAGTTTGCTTCTCTAATGTCAGAGGCAGACGTGCCATTTTCAGTGCATGCATGCCAGAGGGCCATAGTGGAAGACTTGCTTCAAAGATTACGCACAGACAACTTTGGTGGCAGAGGTATCGGCTCTTTTCACCAGGGGAGGGCTACGAAAACCAGGTGCAACTCCGGGGGGAGAAATGTCCACCAACTGGGTCATTTTCATGAGACCGTCCCATCAGCAAGGGCTATCTGTGGGTGTAACTATGACGAGGAGGGAGAAGTTGACCAAGATGATGAAGGACTGCTTGTGACTAGTGTTGAGCGATACCTTCCGATACTTGAAAGTATCGGTATCGGATTGTATCAGCCGATATCCGAAAAATATCGGATATCGCCGATACCGATACCGATACCCGATACCAATACAAGTCAATGGGACACAAATATCGGAAGTGATCCTGGATGGTTCCCAGGGTCTGAAGGAGAGGAAACTCTCCTTCAGGCCCTGGGATCCATATTCATGTGTAAAATAAGGAATTAAAATAATAAATATGGATATACTCACCTCTTCGGCGGCCCCTGGACCTTACCGCTGTTAACCGGCAGCCTCCGTTCCTAAGAATGAGGCGTTTAGGACCTTCGATGACATCACGGCTGACGTCGCGGCTTCTGATTGGTCACGTGACCGCTCATGTGACCGCTCACGCGACCAATCACAAGCCGCGACATCATCGAAGGTCCTAAACTCCTCATTCTTAGGAACGGAGGCTGCCGGTTACAGCGGTAAGGTCCAGGGGCCGCCGGAGAGGTGAGTATATCCATATTTTTTATTTTAATTCTTTATTTTTTACATGAAGATGGATCCGATTCCGATTTCCGATATCACAAAAGTATCGGAACTCGGTATCGGAATTCCGATACCGCAAGTATTGGCCGATACCTGATACTTGCGGTATCGGAATGCTCAACACTACTTGTGATCATACCAGCATCCTTCCTAATTCTTCAGTGCCCTTTAACTATTGGTTGTCCAAGCTGCACACTTGGCTGACCTCTCATTGTATGCCTTGAAGGTGCTACCATGCCCTGCCTCGAGTATGTGCCTGAGTGGGTTTTTATTTCGGCAGGTGCAATGATAATGGATAGGTGCACACGCCTGTCAACAGAAAATGCAGACACTCTGACTCTTCTAAAATTGAACAAGAGCTGAATTTCCTCCAACTTTGTAAGCCCTACAGATGATTGCAGCATTATCTAAATGCAGGCCAAATTTTTTTTCTTTGGAAGTAGTCTTAACATCCATCCCTTACCATCCAAAACCATTTTGTTAAGAAAATCACCTACTTCTCCTCCTCCTTCTGATTCTGCAACACGTACTTAGTGTACATCTATGAATACCCCACATGGGTAATGTTTTGTTCTTTTTGAAACCTGTGCAACGGTGAAACTTGTACTCTCTATCTCTACCTCTTCTAATAACTGCTAAATGTATTGTGAGGTCCCCATCACGGTCTCTTTCAGTATGTATGATACAAACCCCTTGGGTGTCAAGGGTGTATCAGAGGCTGCAGATAGTCGCACTGCTTCTGGCTGCAGAAGGTCTCAGCAGTTGGCCTTGCAGACTAGTGGCCACTCCCCCCAGCCTTAATGGTATCACTTGGATCTGGGTGTTTATAACTCCCAGCTTCCTGTTGGGAATTGCTGGTGTTATTTTCTATTTGCACTTCCCTTTTGAGGCTTTGAGCTGTAGCAGTTGGCTAGCGTCCTCTTTGGAGTTTGAAGGACGATGGTGTTTCTCTCTGAGTCTACTCAAGCTAAGTTTCCTCTTGTTTTGTGTATCCTAGCTGTCTTTAGTTTAGTAGGGTTGTACCCGCATTCACCCCATCCTTCCCTAAGCCGGGCTTACCGCTAGGGTCTGAGAAGGACTAGGTATCCTGCTCAGTGATAGGTGCGGAACCTATTTAGGGTCTCTTAGGGCAGACAGGGTGACTTAGATCTGCCTAGGGGGTCTCCCCTCCAAGCTTCCCTAGTGTTGGGCTCCCTTCCCTTATCCTTTTGTATTGTACTTAGTTTGTTTTACACTGTGTGTGACACCACAGCGTCTTTCAGCTGGTCTGAGAGAGACCCCTTGGCTAATTTTTTAAAATCTTTGCACTTTGTACACTGGTCAAGCTGGTAATCTCTACCTCTTGTAATACCTGCAAGTGTATTGTGATGTTCCTATCATGGTGTCTTTCAGCTGGTATAATACAGACCCCTTGACTATTTTTTTTATTCCTTTGGGCATTGTGCAAAGGTCACATTTCTACTCTCAATCTCTATATATTCTATTATTATAATTGTTTATTGTGTTGTCTTTCTCATGGTCTCTTTAAGCGTGTATCTGGTAGCTTGATAATGATTTTTGGGTCTGCTCTTGCACAGTTTGTAACATGAATGCATTAACATGCTCCACACAATTCTTCAGGTTCCAGTCTTACAGAGAAAAATATTGCGAGTAATGAAACATGCTCTATATATACAGTGCCTACAAGTAGTATTCAACCCCCTGCAGATTTAGCAGGTTTACACATTTGGAATTAACTTGGCATTGTGACATTTGGACTGTAGATCAGCCTGGAAGTGTGAAATGCACTGCAGCAAAAAAGAATGTTATTTCTTTGTTTATTTATTTTTTAAATTGGGAAAAGTTTTTTCAGAGGGTCATTTATTATTCAACCCCTCAACCCCCCAGAATTCTGTTTGGTTCCCCTAAAGTATTAAGAAGTAGTTCAGGCACAAAGAACAATGAGCTTCACATGTTTGGATTAATCTCTTTTTCCAGCCTTTTCTGACTATTTAAGACCCTCCCCAAACTTGTGAACAGCACTCAAACATGGTCAACATGGGAAAGACAAAGGAGCATTCCAAGGCCATCAGAGACAAGATCGTGGAGGGTCACAAGGCTGGCAAGGGGTACAAAACCCCTTCTAAGGAGTTGGGCCTACCTGTCTCCACTGTTGGGAGCATCATCCGGAAGTGGAAGGCTTATGGAACTACTGTTAGCCTTCCACGGCCTGGACAGCCTTTGAAAGTTTCCTCCCGTGCCGAGGCCAGGCTTGTCCGAAGAGTCAAGGCTAACCCAAGGACAACAAGGAAGAAGCTCCGGGAAGATCTCATGGCAGTGGGGACATTGGTTTCAGTCAATACCATAAGTAACGTACTCCACCGCAATGGTCTCCGTTCCAGACGAGCCCATAAGGTACCTTTACTTTCAAAGCGTCATGTCAAGGCTCGTCTACAGTTTGCTCATGATCACTTGGAGGACTCTGAGACTGACTGGTTCAAGGTTCTCTGGTCTGATGAGACCAAGATCGAGATCTTTGGTGCCAACCACACACGTGACGTTTGGAGACTGGATGGCACTGCATACGACCCCAAGAATACCATCCCTACAGTCAAGCATGGTGGTGGCAGCATCATGCTGTGGGGCTGTTTCTCAGCAAAGGGGCCTGGCCATCTGGTCCGCATCCATGGGAAGATGGATAGCACGGTTTACCTGGAGATTTTGGCCAAGAACCTCCGCTCCTCCATCAAGGATCTTAAGATGGGTCGTCATTTCATCTTCCAACAAGACAACGACCCAAAGCACACAGCCAAGAAAACCAAGGCCTGGTTCAAGAGGCAAAAAATCAAGGTGTTGCAGTGGCCTAGTCAGTCTCCTGACCTTAACCCAATTGAACACTTGTGGAAGGAGCTCAAGATTAAAGTCCACATGAGACACCCAAAGAACCTAGATAACTTGGAGAAGATCTGCATGGAGGAGTGGGCCAAGATAACTCCAGAGACCTGTGCCGGCCTGATCAGGTCTTATAAAAGACGATTATTAGCTGTAATTGCAAACAAAGGTTATTCCACAAAATATTAAACCTAGGGGTTGAATAATAATTGACCCACACTTTTATGTTTAAAATTTATAAAAATTTAACTGAGCAACAAAACTTTTTGGTTTGTAAGATTAATGCATCTGTTAATAAATCCTGCTCTTGTTTGAAGTTTGAAGGCTCTAACTTATTTGCATCTTAGTAAACCTGCTAAATCTGCAGGGGGTTGAATACTACTTGTAGGCACTGTACACTCCCTGACAAAAGTTATGTCGCTTATCCATGTTATGTAAATAAAAGCTTATAACCTGACGTTAAATTCATACATTGGTTTTACAAATTATTCCTTTGAAAGCTGAAACCCTCCGAAATGTGGTTTAGGTTAAGAAAATAAATTGGCATCAATGCAGAAATATTGATCAGTTAATGGACACAGAATGGTCAGATTTTGGCAAGACAAAAGTTTTGTCGCCCGGTCATATAATGCACCCAATCCTAGTTTACATCCTCACTTGTGCTCAGTAAATGATCGGATAATCAGTGTGTATGTATAAAAAGGAACCCAGCACCCCAGACCTTCACTTGAACTGCAACTTGAGCTCTGACAACATGCCAAAAATCCACTCTGCGACCAAAGCCTGGATTATCAAGAGGCTGAAGACCAGATCCACTGCAGAGGTGGCTGGTGTTAGATGTCAAGTTCCCGCCTCTGCACAGGGGGAATCTCGAACCATCTCTTCTGCGGTCTCCTATTCTTCATCAGCCGCAGTGGAGTCTGCTCAGCGGAGATGTCGGTCCCAGTGTCTTGCTCAGTCTCACTCTGTGCATAGGGTTACTGCTGCTTTTCCAGCTTCTGCCATTGAAGCCAGTGCTGGGCAGCGGTGAGCAGACGCTTTTGGGACTAAGTCCTGCTTTTCCCCTTCTGAGCATGCCCAGGGCAAGATCTCCCATTGGAGATCGAGGGTCACATGCTCAGATACTGCAGCAGATCCCATTAGTCCTCCAGGAAGGTCCTGAAGGTGCTCAACTTCTGTGGCAGCTTTCCATTGGTCCTTCTGGGAAGGTCCTGTACATGCTGCAGCTATAAAAGGTTTGCATGACCGCACGGCCATGCGCTAGTGTACATTTGTATATGTGTGTGTTGATGAGTGCAAGTCGTCCTTAAATATCCCATCCCTATTGAATGACTGCTTGCGTAAGGTGGATGATTGACATCTAGCGCCCGACTTAGCCATCAGCACGTAACACACAAAACAGCGTCCATTGCTGTGACCACCAGTGCGGCGCCGTGCGCTTTCACAGCACTTTCCTGACCCAAGCCTGGGTGGTTAGTGGTGTCTGCCAGTGCGGCACCGCACGCACTCTCGTGCATCTTTATTAATATTATTTCTTTCTCTCTGACACCCTAGTTGCGGTGTCGAGCGCAAGAGGTCTATATGAACTCAAATCCTGTGTCTTGGGATTGAGTTCTGGGACTCCTTGCTTGCGCTCTTGGTGCGGCCCTGTGACGCAACAGGGTTCGTTTCCTCCATGCAGGGTGAAGTTAACCCGTGTGTGTATCCACATTGTATTGCCATATAGTCCATCATTACTTAGCTGCGAACGCACCTTACTCTATCTGTCTAATTATTTGGTGCGTTCCGCTAGCCCTAACAGCTGGCACCTTTAATGTGTCTCAGTGTCAAGTACAAAGAATTAAAAAAAGATTTGAAGAGAATGGAGTTGTGTTTGACAAGCCCAGGCTGCAGACCCCGCAAGACAACTGCTCAGGGGGAACGTTTGTTAGTTAGAAAACCCAAATCAATCCCCTCTTCCACTGCAGCAGAGCTCCAACAAGCCTGGTCACCTCAAGTCCCTGTGTCAACTAGAACAGTTTATAGAATTCTGTCTCAAAATGGCCTCCATGGTCGAATCAGTGCCCAGAAGCCAGCACTAAACAAAAGGCAAATAAAAAAACGTGTGGCATTTGCAAAGTCCCACAGCCTGCTAAACAGATGAATGCTGCAAAAGTGGCAGAAGTATTCAACACGGTCTTGAAAAAAAATTTTTTTGCAAAAAAACGTCAAATACAATGATAGAAACACACTACTACTTAAATGAAGAGTAGAAAGACGAAATTGCAAATTATTAAAATGTTATAAGTTTATTTAAATGTGATTTAAAAACATATAAAACAAGCTATAAGAACCACACAAAAGAAGAACACACAAACAGAGACCTATGGACAGTTCCAAATGAATATTTAAAGGCCAGGTATGTTTAGAAAATTAGTGCCATAAATAATAACGTATTCATAGACAGACAGATGAAATCAGCCTGACATAATAGTTATATGTGCAAATTAATGCTACACAAAGTGCCAACTAGCAAATGCTAATAAGGTGTCCAGTGCATACTGCAGGTGTATAGGACTAAATATAGGTATGAATAAATAATGCTAATGTGTGCAAAACAATACTACACAAAATGCAAAATAGCAAATGCTAATAAAGTGTCCAGTGCATAATGCAAGTGTATGCAGCCAAATATACCCATATAAATAATGCTAATGCAAGTTGTAAGATATTATAAATGTCTAAATTTGACAAAAAAATAATAAAATTAAAAAATAATAATCTATGTGTGCATGAAATAACTATGTGCACCAAAAAAAAGAATGAACAACACCAATTATTTCATAGATCATAGTATAATGAAGGTTCTCCACAAAATAAATGGTAAACCCTAATCAAATAAATCACATAATGCATGTACCAGCTGGTAAATATAAGGTGCTGAGTGCTGAGTACTCAGAGCAAACGTGAAATGCAAAAGTGTGCCACTACGGAGAAAAGATCTCTACAACAAGATTACAAAGCCACAGATCAGGTTACTGAGTGGAGAACCAGCGCAAAATAAAATAATGTGACCATACCTGGCTGTAAATGAATATGAGCGGTCCCAAATTGTGCGTGTGCTCTCACCCCGACAGCGCCGTTTCGCTAATGCTTCCTCTATGGATCTGCTGCACAGCAAATAGCTGTAGGACCTGCGATGACGTCACTGCCATGTGATTGCCCTAATCACATGGCAGTGACATCATCGCAGGTCCTACAGCTATTTGCTGTGCAGCAGATCCATCCTGGTGTTCTGTGGATGTCTTTTGTTCTCTGGTATCAGCCATTACATTAGACGGCCAGAGCTTACTGCGTCTGCGCAAGACACCAGTACACAGCGCAGTCGCCGGATTTGAAACGATAACAGCGCTGAGGGGGGCGGCGCCGAAAGCGCAGGAAGATGTGAGTGACGGCAGAGGAGCTGGCCAAGCTGGGGAGTGAGGACCCGCCTACCTGGCTAGAGACAGGAATTGTGGCTAAGTATAAAAACGTTTTATTTGGGGTATGCTTGAACCTAAAACTAAAAGAGCCACCTTGTTAGAATGCAGCATTACTGCTGCACAAGGTGGCTCTTTTAGTTTATAACGGCTGGAGGGGGTGACAGTGGCCCTTTAAGTAGAATTTCACTACAGCCACTGCAAATACTGCATGAGACCTACTGGAGCCTGTATGGATCCAAAATACACCCAGAAAACAGTTAAATTTGGTGGTGGAAAGATCATGGTCTGGGGTTACATTCAGTATGGGGGTGTGGAAAACATTTGCAAGGTTGAAGGCAATACCAATAGCCTAAAATATCAAAAAGTATTAGCTACCTCTTATATTCCAAATTATAAAAGGGGTCAAATTCTGCAGCAGGATGGTGCTCCATCTCATACACCCATCTCTACAACAAAGTTACTCCAGGCAAAAAAGATCAAGGTGCTCAAGGACTGGCCAGCCCAGTCACCAGACATGAACATCATTGAGCATGTTTGGGGTAGGATGAAAGAGGAAGCTTGGAAGACAAAACCAAAGAATTTAGATGAACTCTGGGAGGCATGTAAGACTGCATTCTTTGCTATTCCTGATGACTTCATTAATAAATTGTATGAATCATTGTTGAACCGCATGGATGCAGTCCTTCAAGCTCATGGAAGTCACACAAAATATTAAATATGACTCTAATAGCACCACAACTTCATTCACCAATGTTATGCAACATATAGTTGTATTTTAAGTTAATTATTTGTTTGAATATCACATTACTTTCTGTGGGCGACAAAACTTTTGTCTTGCCAAAATCTGACCATTCTGTGTCCATTAACTGATCAATATTTCTGTATTGATGCCAATATATTTTCTTAACCTAAACCACATTTTGGAGGGTTTCAACTTTCAAAACAATAATTTATACAACCAATGGATGAATTTAACGTCAGGTTATAAGCTTTTATATAGCATGGATAAGCGACATAACTTCTGTCAGGGAGTGTAAGCTGCTAGCTCGAAAATCTTACCCACACATCCCTTTATAAAGGGAAATTCGGCATAATACTTCTGTTATCACACGCCACATACTTGTCATATATGCAGCACCCCAGTAGGTGGGCAGAACGCCTGGGTACAAAATCTGTGTCTGACGGTGAAACCACTGGCCCTTCCCCTGTGTTACACGCTTCCTAATCTGCTGTCCAGGAAGGAGGCGCTGATGCTTCCTGTTCACAGCCTGCAGTTGCAAAGACACAACAGTCAGCAACCATGTCCAAGTCTTTGCCCCAGCGCAGTGTTCAGTTGTCTATTGTCAGCATATATGTCTGTTCACAAATTGTTAGGGCATACATATTCATTAGCAAATTTACATTGTCCGGTGCTGGACAAAAGACTATTGCTGAGTTTTCCAGGATCATACATGAGACTTCCATATCTTTGTTAAACTGTTGCTTCTCTTAAATTTTCAAAATTTGGGTACTCACAAAGAAATGGTGGTGGGGTATTGGCTAGTTTCTAAATATTTTAAGCATGTCTAAGGCTGGTTTCAGACTTGCATTCCTGTGCGCTGCGGATGGCAGCGTAATTCCTCCTTGCTTCCTCCATGAAGCTCTGCCCAGGCTCCGCCTACTGCAGCCTCCGTTCCTAAGAATGAGCGAGTGAAGGAACTTCGATGATGTCGCGGTCACGTGAGCGGTCACGTGAGCGGTTACGCGACCAATCACAAGACCGCGACGTCATCGCAGGTCCTTCACTCGCTCATTCTTAGGAACGGAGGCTGCCGGTTGCAGCGGTTACAACCAGGGCGCGTCCGAGGGTGAGTATATCCCTATTTTTTATTTTTATTCTTTATTTTACACATGAATATGCATCCCGATCCCGATTCCCGATATCGCAAAAATATCAGAACTCGGTATCGGCATTCCAATACCGCAAATATCGGCCGATACCCGATACTTGCGGTATCGGAATGCTCAACACTACTACTAATATATAATGAGTAGTGATGATCGAATAGTGAAATATTCGGATTCGTGAAATTCGTTCAAAATAATTTCTAATATCTGTGTATTCGTACTGAAAAACGAATCCAATGCAAGTCAATGGGAAAGCTGAATATTTTTATGCTGGACCCAACAAACAGGTCTGAGGGCCTGAGAAAAAGCTGAAATGGATGGAAAGAGCTAAAATTAAATGGGAACAGCATGGAGAAAATGCCTCCATCTTTAGTTCTTACAATGGCCACAGCCAAGGCACTGGCTGGGCCCCTTGATCTTCAGCACCACTCAATCCAGGGGTGCAACATTGCTTCTCTTGGGCTCTGTAGTTCTCCTGTTGGGGCTGCTACCCACCAGACATAACAATGTCTCCTACACTAATTACGTGTGTGTGTGTGCGTGTGTGTGTGTAAAATGGCTGAAGAGCTGGTTTCTCAGACCATCAAAATTCACAGACATTTGTAACACCTGACTTTGCAGGGTATCACACTCACTCCTTCTTAAATGTGTTTTGTCTAACTTGTAACATAAGTTATAAACATTGAACACATTAGAAACATTTATATCTATGGCAGAGGCGTAGCTAGGATTTTGGTTCAGGGGGGCGAAACTTCTGAGTGGGCCCCTAACCAGGTAACCTTGATTATAACTGGGTGACGCACCCTAATAGTGGAGGAGAACCTCAGCAGACGATTGCGCTGTGGCTGAAAATATATAAAGACCAATATTGATATTACTGCCATATGGTCAGTGGTAGACACAAGTCCTACAGAACATATAAGAGATCACAGCACAGTTACAGATAATGACTTACCCCTGACGTTCTTTCTGATGGAATCTTTCACTTTTCACGCCTTTTCCAACTGGCCCAGATCGACATGACAACTTCTTCCAGCCATGACTCGGCTACAGAGAATACAACAAAGACACATTTCATGTCTCATATTTTCAGCACCGTCCCCATCTATTCCCAACCTGCACAAACTCCTCATCCTTCTGGTAACCCAATACTGAGCCCCTGCTGCTGTATGTATTCCTATTACTGAACCTGCTATGCAACCTCTAAATTCCGGGTGCAAGTGCCCTAGAAAACAGTTCCCACATTTTGTCCCCTAAATAGTGCAACATCCCATGTTCCTGGTTGTTAGAGTGGCATTGTATTCCTCATGAGGAAAGTGATGTCTTGCTTGGAAGCAAGGAAGGATCCCTTTATCAGGTGTTCACAAACATGCGACATGTTCTTACTCCAGGCCAGAAGGGGGAGCTCTGATCCAGTTTGTGGGTGGCTCCCCTATATATATTCTGGCTGGAGGGAAAGTAGTCAGTCAGTCTGTGAGAGAGACACCGGAAAGGTGCCATGCAGAAGAGAAGATCTGCAGCTCCTGTGAGGAGAGTGTGGGGTCATGCAGCCATGTGAGGTGCTACTGGAGCGCCCCCACTGTTGCAGGGCCGAGGGGTACCCGGTACCGGGCCTCTCTGTCTCGGTTCTGGGATTGTCACGGTGGCTAGACCCGGTCCGTGACCCTGCTGAGGGGCGTCCAGTAAAAGTTGAGAGTGATAATGTGTGGTGCAGGGTGCGATGAATAACGAGGACACAGGGTTGCAGTCTCTTTACCTCTTTACTGAGGGCTCCAGGATCCTCAATCCAGAGTACAGTTAACAGGGCTGTCTGAGACCGGCCGGTCCGATGGCACCTCCAGAGTTCCCTTTGCAGGTGGAAATCTGTGCCTTCCTTCAGGTGAACTCCTTCAGTGCCATCAGACATACCATCACTCCCCTTAGTGGCGGAGTGATGTTACTGCAACGACCAGATCTCTGGGGCGCTGCACTACAGCTTCTGGAATGGAGAGAGAAAAGGACGGAACAAGCTGTGGAGAACGTTAAGTAGGAAAAGGAGCAAAGGAGAGTTGAGAGCTGGAGAGAAGCTGCGACTGAGCTTCCTCCACGCTGAGTGCAGATACCGGTAGCCGGAAGACCGAGGTTGTGGGGGTAACTCTATGCCCTATGGCAGAAACTGGTGGACAGCAGATTGCAAGTTACCTCTCCACTATTAACACCTGAAGACACAGTAGCAGATAGAGCCTGGGTTGTGATAGAGATCCTGTAAAAAGGCTCGAGTTACCTGTCATGTGGGTTAGTGTCCTACCTAAAGGGGGACAGATAGAAAACGTGAGGACCTTGTGTGAGGCCTAAGGCAGCAAGGGACTACAACACAGTGCTAGAAGGAAGGCTTCCAACCCCACCTGGTTAGGGAGATTCCAGACTCGCTTCCAAGCCGGCACCTGTAATCTGGTACCCTGGACTGTGGCTGTCTACATCAGTAAACCAGGTAAAGAGACTGCAACCCTGTGTCCTCCGTTTATTTTCTGGCACAGCACCATCCTTACCAAACACACCACGAGCCCTGGGGACCCAGCTTCACCTGTGGGAAGCCATACCATCCCTGCTGCCATAACATCACCCCAGAGTACCCCTTTAAGCAGCGTCGGTCACCCCTGACCGAGTACCACAGGTGGCGTCACAAACTTTTATTATTTCACAAACCCCTTTAAAGACCTTTTTCTTTTATATGGGGGCCCAGCCACCGTGACACATCCCTTTAAGTGCCAGTCCCGGTACCGAGTACCCCACGACCCTGGCCGGCGCTCCAAATGTAATATTGTCCTGTGTGCCCCTTTGATAGTCACAGTAACCTGACTTCCCCTATAACAATAAGTGCCCATTTTATAATTAATAATGTCCCAAGTCTCCCCCTGTACAGCTCCTCTACAGACAATATGATGCTCTCATCATAGTTCAATGCCTCCTCACTCCCCACACAGCATACTGACCCCTTAATATCCCCCAAACTGTTTAATGGCTCCAACACTGTATGATGGCCTCCTCATTGTAATCTCCACGCTATATGATGGCCCTCTAGAGAGCCTCCATATAGCATAATACACCAGATAGTCCTCAATACAGTATAATGCACTCCCCATAGGTCTCCATATTGTATAATGCACTCCCCATAGGTCTCCTGTTATGATTCTAGTGGTAGAGAATCTCTGAAATTCAGACTAAGTCCGCAATAACATAGAACTGCTCTAGGGAGGTGGAAACTAGGCTAACCGCATACCTGATCCTAGCACACAACTAGAAGTAGCCGGTGAACGTGCCTACGTTGATACTAGACGTCTCGAGCCAGCCGGAGAACTGACTACCCCTAGAGGGAAAATAAGACCTCACTTGCCTCCAGAGAAATTAACCCCAAAGATATAGAAAGCCCCCAACAAATAATAACGGTGAGGCAAGAGGAAAACACAAACGTAGAGATGAACTAGATTTAGCAAAGTGAGGCCCACTAATCTAGATAGGCAGAAAATAGAAAGTGAACTATGCGGTCAGCAGAAAACCCTGCAAAAACATCCACGCTGAGTATTCAAGAACCCCCGCACCGACTGACGGTGTGGGGGGAGAATAACAGCACCCTAGAGCTTCCAGCGAGCTAGAAAATCACATTTTGAGCAAGCTGAACAAAAAACACTGATAATGCAAATGATCCAAAGTATGCAAACTGGACTTAGCTTTTCTTGCATGAGACAGATGGCAAGGAATCAGGAGGAGACCAAATAGGACTGAATACATCGATACCAGGCAAGAGACTGAGTCCTAAGGAGGACTAAATAGGGAAAACCCACAGCTTAATGAAACAGCTGAAGCCCAGGCATGCAGAAAGACATGACTCATACCATACCATTAGTGACCACCAGAGGGAGCCCAGAAACACAGTTCACAACAGTACCCCCCCCTTGAGGAGGGGTCACCGAACCCTCACCAAGACCCCCAGGACGATCAGGATGAGCAGCGTGAAAGGCATGAACCAAATCAGCCGCATGAACATCAGAGGCGACAACCCAGGAATTATCCTCCTGACCATAACCCTTCCATTTAACCAAATATTGAAGTCTACGTCTAAGATTTTGCCGTTCGGCTCTGGTCAGAATTCTGTCACATTGCATAGGGTCAGGTGTCCGTTCAGACAGCACCGCCAAAGGATTAGCAGATTTGCGCTCCCGCAAACGCCGATCAATTTGAATGGCCAGAGCCATTGAATCATTCAGACTTGTAGGGATAGGAAACCCCACCATCACATTCTTAATGGC
Source organism: Ranitomeya variabilis (assembly GCF_051348905.1). Classification (NCBI taxonomy): domain Eukaryota; kingdom Metazoa; phylum Chordata; class Amphibia; order Anura; family Dendrobatidae; genus Ranitomeya; species Ranitomeya variabilis. The sequence goes on from NC_135235.1 coordinate 148,192,006, forward strand.
TTCAGAAAGACCATTTCTGAAATTTGCGGCCAGGGCACACTCATTCCATTGAGTAAGCACGGACCATTTCCGAAATTTTTGACAATATACCTCAGCTTCGTCCTGACCTTGAGAGATAGCTAGCAAGGCCTTTTCGGCCTGATTTTCAAGATTAGGCTCCTCATAAAGCAAACCAAGCGCCAGAAAAAATGCATCAACATTCACCAATGCAGGATCTCCTGGTGCCAGAGAGAAAGCCCAATCTTGAGGGTCGCCACGCAAGAAGGAGATAACAATTTTAACTTGCTGAGTGGAATCCCCAGAGGAACGAGGTCTCAGAGACAGAAACAATTTGCAATTATTCCTAAAATTCAGGAACTTAGATCTATCTCCAAAAAACAGCTCAGGGATAGGTATTTTTGGTTCAGACATAGGACTATGAGTGACAAAATCCTGAATGCTTTGCACCCTTGCAGCAAGCTGATCCACACTAGAAGTCAGAGTCTGAAAATCCATGTCTGCAGCAGAGCTCAAAACCACTCAGAGTATAACGGGAAGAAAGAAGCTAGACAGACTGCAACAAAAAAAAAAACAAAAACCTCAGAACTTCTTTTTAATCCCGCTTCTGCGATGCTTTAAACATTTTCTTTTTGGGCCTGGTATACTGTTATGATTCTAGTGGTAGAGAATCTCTGAAATTCAGACTAAGTCCGCAATGACATAGAACTGCTCTAGGGAGGTGGAAACTAGGCTAACCGCATACCTGATCCTAGCACACAACTAGAAGTAGCCGGTGCTGGAGAACTGACTACCCCTAGAGGGAAAATAAGACCTCACTTGCCTCCAGAGAAATTAACCCCAAAGATATAGAAAGCCCCCAACAAATAATAACGGTGAGGCAAGAGGAAAACACAAACGTAGAGATGAACTAGATTTAGCAAAGTGAGGCCCACTAATCTAGATAGGCAGAAAATAGAAAGTGAACTATGTGGTCAGCAGAAAACCCTGCAAAAACATCCACGCTGAGTATTCAAGAACCCCCGCACCGACTGACGGTGTGGGGGGAGAATAACAGCACCCTAGAGCTTCCAGCGAGCTAGAAAATCACATTTTGAGCAAGCTGAACAAAAAACACTGATAATGCAAATGATCCAAAGTATGCAAACTGGACTTAGCTTTTCTTGCATGAGACAGATGGCAAGGAATCAGGAGGAGACCAAATAGGACTGAATACATCAATACCAGGCAAGAGACTGAGTCCTAAGGAGGACTAAATAGGGAAAACCCACAGCTTAATGAAACAGCTGAAGCCCAGGCATGCAGAAATACATGACTCATACCATACCATTAGTGACCACCAGAGGGAGCCCAGAAACACAGTTCACAACAGTCTCCATATTGTATAATGCACTCCCCATAGGTCTCCATATAGTATAATGCACTCCTCATAGGCCTCCATATAGTACAATGCATGCCCCATAGGCCTCCATATCTGTAATAATTATAGGGGATAACTCAGGAGACTCTTTGCGTGGAACAAGACAACTACAGGACACAGTTTTATAAGTGGTAAAGTCTATATTATCACACGGTGATTCAAACAGGTGCAGAGAGAAACTCAAGTCCATAACACGTGGTGCAAATAATAAATGCAGCTTAGCAGTCTATAGGAAACTTCAGAGGAAAATGCAATCAAGCAGAAAGTCTATGAAGCACAGTTATTCTTGAGGATCCTTGACACGAATAAATCCTTGTCTTAGTCCAGGCACAGATAGATATGCTTATTAGGCAGTTCAAATGCCTGGCTAATAGTCTCAGGTTATTGCAAAGCAGCAACAGCTTACATGACCAGCAAATGCAGATGGAAGTAAACACGAACAGCAGATGAAGGAGGATTACTGGAAACTTGTGTATGCAGCAGGAACTCAGAGCAGAGTAGCAGGATCACCACACAGGTTCACAGGAGCAGGTGTATAGCCAGGGAGTAATCAGAGGTCAGGAGCTGTATGCAAGGCAGAATACTCTAGCACAGACTGAAGGCTGGGGTGGAGTTTTATAGCAGGAGACACAGTGCACATGAGACCAAAGACGCCATCTTGGAAAAGGGCAGTAATGCACAAAAGGTAAAAAATGTTCAGAGTCCTGAAATTACTACCTCCTTAGAAGCGGCCTCAGGACGATCCTGGACCTGGTTTCTCAGGGAATCTCTGATGAAAACGAGAAATCTATTGTTGGGCATTGATGTTTTCCACAGGTTCCCAAGAGTCTTCCTCAGGGGGATATCCCTGCCATCTTATCAGATATTGGAGCCGATTCCTGCGAATCCTGGAATCAATAATTTCCTCCACCACGAATTATTCTTGCCCATCAATCACCACAGGCTGCGGAGGTGGCACAACATGTCCCTGGAAGGTATTAGGAGATACACGCTTTAGTAAAGATACATGAAAAACTGGGTGTATCTTCATTGTTCTAGGCAGCTTCAGCCGACAGGCCACAGAGCTCACAATACCGTTGATCTTGAAAGGGCCAATGAATTTCTGTCCAAGTTTTTGTGAAGGAACATTTAACTTCAGATTCTTAGTTGCTAACCACACGGAATCTCCTACCTTGAACATGGGTGCAGGTTTACGGAATCTATCAGCCGATCTCTTATAACGTTCTTGAGCTGTGGTCAGGGATTCCTTCAGAAGCTCCTGATTTTGTCTCATTGCAGTCAGCCTTTCCTCCACTGCCAGAACCGGAGAATTAATTGGAGACCTAGGTAAAATACACGGATGATAACCCAGATTGGCAAAGAAAGGTGTAAATTTAGTGGAGGCGCTCTGAGAATTATTATATGAAAATTCGGCTAATGGCAACAACTCCAACCAATCATCCTGGAGATGGCTGACATAACATCTTAGATATTGTTCCAGCATCTGGTTGGTACGCTCAGTCTGACGATTTGTCTGGGGATGGTAAACAGAATAGAGACAGACATTAATATTGAGTGCAGAGCAAAACCCCTTCCGGAATCTTGAAGTGAACTGTACTCCACGGTCAGAGATGATCTCATCCGGAACCCCGTGCAGCCAAAAGACATTCTGTATAACCAAGTTCACTGTATCTTTAGCTGAGGGGAGGCCGGTGCATGGAACAAAATGAGCAGCTTTAGTCAGGCGATCAACTACCACCATGATTGTATTCATGCCCCCCGATGTAGGCAGCTCCACAATAAAGTCCATTGATATAGACCCCCAAGGGCGGGACGGAACACGTAATGGTTGTAGAAGACCCGTAGGTGCCACATGAGGAGTCTTGTAACGGGCACATACCTCGCAAGAGAGAACATAGTCCTTGGTATCCTTCAGGCAAGTTGGCCACCAGAAGAATCGGCTCAGGAACTCTTGTGTCTTCTGTAGCCCCTGTGACCAGCCAACTTGGAGTCATGTACCAACTTGAGGATCTGCAGACCGACGACCTCCAGGATGTAGATACGTCGATCTCTGAACCACATGCCACCCTTAAAGACAAGATTAATATCCACAGGTGGGTTGGCCAGAAATACATCACCTTCATAGGCCTCCCTGCACTCCTTCCACAAGTCCTGATTGTGGATAACTCCGATGAAATGGCATCAGATAGAATGGTCTTGGACGGGGCTCCAGGTACGGAATCCGCAGCATGGATTCGGGATAAAGCATCAGCCTTCCCATTACGAGAACCTGGACGGTACGAGATAACAAAGTTAAATTGATTTAAAAATAAGTTCCAACGAGCCTGACGAGTAGTGTTGAGCGATACCGTCCGATACTTGAAAGTATCGGTATCGGAAAGTATCGGCCGATACCGGCAAAGTATCAGATCTAATCCGATACCGATACCCGATACCAATACAAGTCAATGGGACTCAAGTATCGGACGGTATCCCTGATGGTTCCCAGGGTCTGAAGGAGAGGAAACTCTCCTTCAGGCCCTGGGATCCATATTAATGTGTAAAATAAAGAATTAAAATAAAAAATATTGCTATACTCACCTCTCCGACACAGCCTGGACCTCACCGAGGGAACCGGCAGCGTTGTTTCCTTAAAATGCGCGCGTTTACTTCCTTCCATGATGTCACGGCTTGTGATTGGTCGCGTGCCGCCCATGTGGCCGCGACGCGACCAATCACAGCAAGCCGTGACGTAATTTTCAGGTCCTCAATGCCTAATTCTAGGCATTCATGATTTTAAAATTACGTTCCGGCTTGTGATTGGTCGCGTCGCGGTCACATGGGCGACGCGACCAATCACAAGCCGTGACGTCACGGGAGGCAGGAGACGCGCCCATTTTTAAAATTACGTCACGGCTTGTGATTGGTTGCGTGCCGCCCATGTGACCGCGACGCGACCAATCACAGCAAGTCGTGACGTAATTTCAGGTCCTGAATGCAGAAATAGGCATCAGGACCTGAAATTACGTCACGGCTTGCTGTGATTGGTCGCGTCGCGGTCACATGTGCGGCACGCAACCAATCACAAGCCGTGACGTAATTTTAAAAATGGGCGCGTCTCCTGCCTCCCGTGACGTCACGGCTTGTGATTGGTCGCGTCGCCCATGTGACCGCGACGCGACCAATCACAAGCCGGAACGTAATTTTAAAATCATGAATGCCTAGAATTAGGCATTGAGGACCTGAAAATTACGTCACGGCTTGCTGTGATTGGTCGCGTCGCGGCCACATGGGCGGCACGCGACCAATCACAAGCCGTGACGTCACGGAAGGAAGTAAACGCGCGCATTTTAAGGAAACAACGCTGCCGGTTCCCTCGGTGAGGTCCAGGCTGCGTCGGAGAGGTGAGTATAGCAATATTTTTTATTTTAATTCTTTCTTTTACACATTAATGTTGTTTCGATACCGATACCCGATACCCGATACCACAAAAGTATCGGATCTCGGTATCGGAATTCCGATACCCGCAAGTATCGGCCGATACCCGATACTTGCGGTATCGGAATGCTCAACACTACTGACGAGGAGAAAGACATCTAGCGAATCTAAGGAACTCTAGATTGCGATGGTCAGTTAGCACTATGATCTGTTGTGCAGCTCCTTGCAGATGATGCCTCCATTCTTTGAAAGCCGCAATAATAGCCAGCAATTCCTTGCCTCCCACGTCAGAATTCTTCTCTGCTGAGGTTAGTCTATGGCAAAAGAAAGCACAAGGATGTAGCAGACCCTTCTCTCCAGTTCTTTGGGAGAGAATAGCCCCCAAAGCATTATCAGAAGCGTCAACCTCCACAATGAAAGGAAGTGTTGTATCAACAGCGGTGCTGATGTGAAACAGACTTTAAGCCGATCAAAAACTTCTTGAGCCTGTGATGACCACTTAAAGGGCTTTTCCTTCTTTGTCAAGGAAGTAATGGGGCGGACAATATTAGAAAAATTTCGAATGAAGCGTCTGTAGAAATTTGCAAAACCAATAAAACGTTGGACCTCCTTAACGTTCTTGGGTACCGGCCAGTCAAGAATAGCCTGAATCTTACCAGATTCCATGTTCAGCCCCTGGGGAAATATGATATAACCTAAGAACTGTATCTTAGAACGATGGAACTCGCATTTCTCCGGCTTAATATACAGATGGTCCTCTTTCAGACGTCTTAAAACAGTTTTGACATGTTCTTCATGTTCCTGTAGAGAGTCAGAAAAGATTAGTATATCGTCCAAATAGATCACTACAAACTGGTCCAACAAATCTCTGAAAATGTCATTAGTAGGGTTGAGCGAAACGGATCGGTCATTTTCATAAATCGGCGACTTTTAGGCAAAGTCGGGTTTCATGAAACCTGAACCGATCCTAGTGTGGGATCGGCCATGTGTTACACGATCAGAGCGCCAAAGTCGCGTTTCATATGACGCTGTTACCGCCGTTTTTCAGCCAATGAATGAGGACACAGAGTGTGGGCAGCGTGATGACATAGGTCCTGGTCCCCACCATCTTAGACAAGGGCATGGCAGTGATTGGCTTGCTATCTGCGGCGTCACAGGGCCTATAAAGGGGCGTGCACGCCGACCGCCATCTTACTTCTGCCGATCTGAGCCTAGGGAGAGGTTGCTGCAGCTTTGTCAGAAGCAGGGACAGAGCTAGGGAGGCAATATTAACCCCCAAACCGCTTGTGCTGGAGCGATTTTCACTGTCCCACACCACCTTTTTGTGCAGAGACAGTGGAGGTCGTATTTTAGTGCAGCAGCTGCATAGCTGTGTGCACGGTGCTGTGCAAACCAACTGCTTTTTTAAAAGCAAAATTCCTGTTGCTCCTTTCTGCACAGTTACCTATCTTGTTTATTTGTCCACATTTTTGTGTTCAGCAGTCCTTTTTATTGCTGCCATACTTGTCCTGAGCTCATTGTAGGGAGCTTCCTTTTTTTTTTTTTTTAAATAATATTTCCAGCCACTTTCTGGCACGTTCATAGTGTTGTGTTATACCACTGGGCCAGAGTTGTGGTTCTGTGTCTCCCCCCAAAAAAAAATGGAGATTCAAATTCTCACACAGTGTATATTCTGCTGTACTGCTAGTGCGTCGTATATATCAGGCAGACACTTTCTTCCACGTTCATAGTGTTGTGTTATCCCACAGGGCCAGAGTTGGGGTTCTGTGTCTCCCCCCAAAAGCAAGTCATCTTTCAGGCAAGTTACGTGTCAGCAGGGGAAGGTGGGGCAAAAGAATGTGAAATCCATGATTGGTTAATTTAAATGAAGGTTAGCTAATCAACATTTTTGGTAGGCAGACGTGTCCTTTTTCCGGTCAGTATTGAACCAGCAGCACTGAACACTCTTTCTGAAAGCACACTGACAGCAGGGCAATCGAGGTTCTGTAATCCATATTCTGGCAATTCAGGCCAGGTGTCTAGTTTAGATGCCCGGTAATCAAAGGGGAATGACCGGTGAGGGAGAACATCGATAAGGGCGGAAAAGTAGTTTGTAACCATACTGGACAAATGCTGTCTCCTGTCACTTTGAATCGATGCAGCTGTCCCTGTCATGTCAGCGGTCATTGCGAAATCATTCCACAACCTTGTCATAAAACCCCTCTGTCCAATGCCACTTCGGATTTCTGCACCTCTAGCACCTCTGCCATGTTGCCCCCTGCAACTCGTGTGAGAACCATCACCGGCGCTGTGTGCTGGGAATGCCTGAACCAAATGGTCTACAAGAGTTGCTTGTTTGGTAGCCAATATTTGACCTAGGTTCTCATGTGGCATGATATTTTGCATTTTTCCTTTATATCTTGTATCCCGGAGGGGGCCAACCGGTTGTCGTCATCGGTCATCATTTTAAAAATGCGGGGGTCCCTTTTTAGGATATGCAAGGCATACTCAGCGATGTGGGCCAATGTTCCAGGTGTGAATTAACTGTTTCTGCTGGGTTGAGGCCCACTTTCTTGCAAATCAACATCACAAGGGTCCCTCAATAAACCTGTACCAGACCTTGCAATGCCACCAGTTTCTATTGCCACCTGAGAATCATCCTCCTCCCATACATATTCATCCCCATCATCCTCCTCCTCATCCTCTTCGTCCGCCAATTCGTCCTGGACAGTTCCCTGAGCAGACAATGGCTGACTGTCATCAAGGCTTCCCTCCTCCTCGGCTGCAGACGCCTGCTCCTTAATGTGCGTCAAACTTTGCATCAGCAGACGCATAAGTGGGATGTTAATGCTTATGATGGCGTCGACCACTGCACACCAGACAACTCCATGTCTGCCATCCAAGTGCCTGCCCGTGTATCCTCCCACAAATTTATAACAGCACGCCTCTGTTCGCACAGCCTCTGAATCATGTGCAGTGTGGAGTTCCACCTTGTTGCAACGTCGATTATTAGGTGGTGCTGGGGAAGATTCAGCGATCGCTGATGGTTCAGCATACGGCTGGAGTGTATGGGCATCCGGCGGATGTGCGAGCAAAGTCTTCGCACCTTCAGGAGCAGGGCTGGTAACTTTGGATAATTTTTGAGGAAGCCCTGCACCACCAGGTTAAAGGTGTGAGCCAGGCAAGGTATGTGTTTCAGTTCTGAAAGGGCTATGGCAGCCATAAAATTCCTTCCGTTATCACTGAATACCTTGCCTGCCTCAAGATGTACACTGCCCAGCCATGACTGAGTTTGTTGCTGCAAGTACTCCACCAGTATTTCAGCGGTGTGTCTGTTGACAAAGACCTGGTGACCCACGCAGTACCACGCTATGACCTACCCAGTCGACACTTCTTTGCAAGAAAAGCCATCCCAGCCCTCCACCAGCATGTCATAGACCGCATTGTCCATGCCTTGAGGCAATCAGTCAGTGGAAAGGTGCACCTCACAACAGATGCATGGACCAGTAGGCATGGCCGGGGACGTTACGTGTCCATCACGGCGCACTGGGTTAATGTGTAGGATGCAGGGTCCACAGGGGGCAGCCATAGTGTGACAGTTCAGCCTATCCCACAGTCTCAGGAAAAAGTTGGCATACGGCGTTCGCCACTCCTCCTCCTCCTCCTCCAGAATCAAAAGCTTGTGCACAGAGTGCAGTCGCCTTACCACTCCATCCGCAGCTGCCAGTGTTGCACACGGGGTGTCCCATTATCGAACAGCTAGTGGTAAGCGTCAGCAGGCTGTGTTTCAAATGTAATGCACCCCCATAGGTAGCCTCTATAATGTAATGCACCCCATAGGCATCCTCTATAATGTAATGCACCCCTATAGGTAGCCTCTATAATATAATGCACCCCATAGGTAGCCTCTATAATGTAATGCACCCCATAGGCAGGCTCTATTATGTAATGCACCCCCATAGGCAGCCTCTATAGTGTAATGCTCCCCCATAGGTAGCCTCTATAATGTAATGCACCCCATAGGCATCCTCTATAATGTAATGCACCCCCATAGGTAGCCTTTATAATGTAATGCACCTGATAGGTAGCCTCTATAATGTAATGCACCCCATAGGCAGCATCTATAATGTAATGCACCCCTATATGTAGCCTCTATAATGTAATGCACCCCCATAGGTAGCCTCTATAGTGTAATGCACCCCCATAAGTAGCCTCTATAATGTAAAGCACCCCCATAGGTAGCTTCTGTAATGTAATGCACCTCATAGGCAGCCTCTATAATGTAATGCACCCCCATAGATAGCCTAATGTTATGATCCGGTGACCTTGGAGCCGCGAGAGAGTTTCTCAGGAGTAGGTGGTACCTGTACTGACCGCAAACCCTAAACTAACACCGCAACTAGAAGTAGCCATGGGATGTACCTAGCACGTCCTAGACACCTCCACACAGCCGGAGGACTAAATACCCCTATAGATGGAAATGGGAATTCTATCTTGCCTCAGAGCAGAACTCCAAAGGATAGGCAGCCCCCCACAAATATTGACTGTGAGTATAAGAGGAAAAACACACGCAGGCAGAAAAACAGGATTTAGCAAAAGAGGCACTTCTAGCTAAATAGAAAAGGATAGAACAGAATTCTAAGCGGTCAGTATTAAAATCCTAAAAATATCCACAGCAGATAATACAAATATTCTACATCTAACTAAAGACATAGAAAGTATATCTGCATCTCCTGAGAATCCAGCATGACTGAAAAATCCAAACAAAGTCTAAGCTGGACAAAAACACAATGAATTGCACTGAATTGCAAAGCACACTGCATGTGTGCACAGAGACAAAAAAACAGACACTTATCTTAGCTGAATTGGCAGCAGGGCATGAGGAGCCAGAGAGAGATGCAATCCCTCCAAGTACAATGGACAACTGGCAAGGACTCATGGATCCTGCACACCTAAATACCTAATAGAGCTGCAATCAGCAGAAACACCTGCCCTGATTACAACCCCAAGACAACTGCACTACCACCAACAACCACCGGAGGGAGCCCAAGAGCAGAATTCACAACAGTACCCCCCCTTGAAGAGGGGTCACCGAACCCTCACCACAGCCCCCAGGCCGATCAGGACGAGCCAGATGAAAGGCACGGACCAAATCAGCAGCATGGACATCAGAGGCAAAAACCCAAGAATTATCCTCCTGGCCATAACCCTTCCATTTGACAAGGTACTGAAGCCTCCGCCTCGAAAAGCGAGAATCCAAAATCTTCTCAACCACATACTCCAACTCCCCATCAACCAACACAGGAGCAGGAGGATCAACCGAGGGAACAACGGGCACCACAAATTTCCGCAATAAAGATCTATGGAAAACATTATGGATGGCAAAAGAGGCCGGAAGGGCCAAACAAAAAGACACCGGATTGATAATCTCAGAAATCCTATAAGGACCAATAAAATGAGGCTTAAACTTAGGGGAAGAAACCTTCATAGGAACATGACGGGAAGACAACCAGACCAAATCCCCAACCCGAAGCCGGGAACCAACACACCGACGACGGTTAGCAAAACGCTGAGCCTCTTCCTGAGACAACACCAAATTGTCCACCACATGAGCCCAAATCTGCTGCAACCTGTCAACCACAGAATCCACACCAGGACAATCAGAAGGTTCAACTTGCCCCGAAGAAAAACGAGGATGAAAACCAAAATTACAAAAGAAGGGCGAAACCAAGGTAGCCGAACTAGCCCGATTATTAAGGGCAAACTCGGCCAATGGCAAGAAAGCCACCCAATCATCCTGATCAGCAGACACAAAGCATCTCAAATAAGTTTCCAAAGTCTGATTAGTTCGCTTGGTCTGGCCATTTGTCTGAGGATGAAATGCGGAAGAAAAAGACAAATCAATGCCCAGCCTAGCACAAAAGGCCCGCCAAAACCTCTGTCGGACACAATATTCTCCGGAATACCATGCAAACGAACCACATGCTGAAAAAACAACGGAACCAAATCAGAAGAGGAAGGCAATTTAGGCAAAGGCACCAAATGAACCATCTTAGAAAACCGGTCACAAACCACCCAGATAACCGACATCCTCTGGGAAACCGGAAGATCTGAAATAAAATCCATAGAAATATACGTCCAGGGCCTCTCAAGGACCGGCAAAGGCAAAAGCAACCCACTAGCATGGGAACAACAAGGCTTGGCCCGCGCACAAGTCCCACAGGACTGCACAAAAGAACGCACATCACGCAACAAAGAAGGCCACCAAAAGGACCTACCAACCAAATCTCTGGTACCAAAAATACCAGGATGACCAGCCAACACAGAACAGTGAACCTCAGAAATCACTCTACTAGTCCATCTATCAGGAACAAACAGTTTCCCCACAGGACAGCGGTCAGGTTTGTCAGCCTGAAATTCCGGGAGAACCCGTCGCAAATCAGGGGAATTGGCGGAAAGGACCAACCCTTCCTTCAGAATGCTGACCGGCTCAAATACCTCAGGAGAATCAGGCAAAAAACTCCTAGAGAGGGCATCAGCCTTAATATTCTTAGAACCCGGAAGATACGAGACCACGAAATCAAAACGGGAGAAAAACAGGGACCATCGAGCCTGTCTAGGATTCAGCCGCTTGGCAGATTCGAGGTAAATCAGATTTTTATGATCGGTCAAGACCACAATACGGTGCTTGGCTCCCTCAAGCCAATGTCGCCATTCCTCAAACGCCCACTTCATAGCCAACAACTCCCGATTGCCGACATCATAATTGCGTTCAGCAGGTGAAAACTTACGGGAAAAGAAGGCACACGGTTTCATCAAGGAACCATCAGAATTCCTCTGAGACAAAACGGCCCCTGCCCCAGTCTCAGAAGCGTCAACCTCAACCTGAAACGGAAGAGAAACATCTGGCTGACGCAACGCCGGGGCAGAAGTAAATCGGCGTTTAAGCTCCTGAAAGGCAGAGACAGCCACAGGGGACCAATTCTTTACATCAGCGCCTTTCTTCGTCAAATCGGTCAGGGGTTTAACCACACTGAAGAAGTTAGCAATGAAACGGCGATAAAAATTAGCAAAGCCCAAAAATTTCTGAAGGCTCTTCACAGATGTGGGTTGAATCCAATTATGAATGGCCTGAACCTTAACCGGATCCATCTCTATAGGTGAGGGAGAAAAAATAAAGCCCAAAAAAGAAACCTTGTGCACTCCAAAGAGACACTTAGACCCCTTCACAAACAAAGTATTATCATGAAGGATCTGAAATACCATCCTGACCTGTTTCACATGAGACTCCCAATCATCGGAAAAAATTAAGATGTCATCCAAATATACAATCATGAATTTATCAAGATAACTCCGGAAGATATCATGCATGAAGGACTGAAAAACAGATGGAGCATTAGAGAGCCCGAATGGCATCACAAGGTATTCAAAATGGCCTTCGGGCGTATTAAACGCAGTTTTCCATTCGTCACCCTGCTTAATACGAACAAGATTATATGCCCCCGAAGGTCAATTTTAGTAAACCAACTAGCCCCCTTAATCCTGGCAAACAAATCGGAAAGCAAAGGTAAAGGGTATTGAAACTTGACCGTGATCTTATTCAAGAGGTGATAATCAATACAGGGTCTCAAGGAGCCATCCTTCTTAGCAACAAAAAAAAATCCCGCTCCCAACGGTGAAGAAGATGGCCGAATATGCCCTTTCTCCAAAGACTCCTTAACATAACTCCGCATGGCGGTATGTTCCGGCACAGACAGGTTGAAAAGTCGGCCCTCAGGAAACTTGCAGCCTGGAATCAAGTCAATAGCACAATCACAGTCCCTATGCGGTGGAAGGGAACTGGACTTGGGCTCATCGAATACATCCTGAAAATCAGACAAAAACTCTGGAACTTCAGAAGAGGAGGAAGAGGAGATTGACATCACAGGAACATCATTATGAACCCCCTGACAACCCCAACTAGTCACAGACATAGACTTCCAATCCAACACAGGATTATGTATCTGCAGCCATGGAAAACCCAGCACAATAGCATCATGCAAATTATGCAACACCAGAAAACGACAATCTTCCTGATGGGCTGGAGCCATGCACATGGTCACCTGTGTCCAAAACTGGGGTTTATTTTTAGCCAAAGGTGTAGCATCAATGCCCCTTAAAGGAATAGGGTTCTGCAAAGACTGCAAGGGGAAACCACAACGCCTGGCAAATTCAAAGTCCATTAAGTTCAAAGCGGCGCCTGAATCCACAAACGCCATGACAGAAAATGACGACAATGAGCAGATCAAGGTCACAGATAACAGAAATTTAGGTTGTACAGTTCCGATGGTAACTGAACTAGCGATTCTCTTTGTATGCTTTGGGCAGACTGAAATGACATGAGAAGCATTGCCACAATAAAAACACAACCTATTCTGACGTCTGAATCCTTGTTGTTCCGTTCTAGACAGAATCCTATCACACTGCATAGGCTCAGGCATCTGCTCTGAGGACAACGCCACAGCGCGCACAGTTCTGCGCTCCCGCAAGCGCCGATCAATCTGAATGGCCAGAGACATAGAATCACTCAGACCAACAGGCGTGGGAAACCCCACCATAACATCTTTAACAGATTCAGAAAGACCCCTTCTGAAAATTGCCGCCAAAGCATCCTCATTCCATTTAGTCAGCACAGACCATTTTCTAAATTTCTGACAATACAATTCTGCTGCTTCTTGACCCTGAGACAGGGCCAACAAGGTCTTCTCCGCTTGATCCACAGAATTTGGTTCATCATATAATAATCCTAGAGCCTGAAAAAAGGCATCTACATTAAGCAAGGCCGAATTCCCAGATTCCAGGGAAAATGCCCAGAAAATGACAATTTTAACCTGCTGAATGGGATCACCAGAGGAAAAGAGGGAAGAAAAGACAAAGCAGGCTACAGAAAAAAATGGCTCTTTCTTCCCTTCTTCTGAGATGCATTTAACTCATTGTTGGCCAGTTGTACAGTTATGATCCGGTGACCTTGGAGCCGCATGAGAGACTTTCTCAGGAGTAGGTGGTACCTGTACTGACTGCAAATCCTAAACTAACACCGCAACTAGAAGTAGCCGTGGGATGTACCTAACACGTCCTAGACACCTCGACCCAGCTGGAGGACTAAATACCCCTATAGATGGAAATGGGAATTCTATCTTGCCTCAGAGCAGAACCCCAAAGGATAGGCAGCCCCCCACAAATACTGACTGTGAGTATAAGAGGAAAAACACACGCAGGAAGAAAAACAGGATTTAGCAAAAGAGGCACTAAAGAGGCAGCTAAATAGAAAAGGATAGAACAGAATTCTAAGCGGTCAGTATTAAAATCCTAAAAATATCCACAGCAGATAATACAAATATTCTACATCTAACTAAAGACATAGAAAGTATATCTGCATCTCATGAGAATCCAGCATGACTGAAAAATCCAAACAAAGTCTAAGCTGGACAAAAACACAATGAATTGCACTGAATTGCAAAGCACACTGCATGTGTGCACAGAGACAAAAAAACAGACACTAATCTTAGCTGAATTGGCAGCAGGGCATGAGGAGCCAGAGAGAGATGCAATCCCTCCAAGTACAATGGACAACTGGCATGGACTCATGGATCCTGCACACCTAAATACCTAATAGAGCTGCAATCAGCAGAAACCCCTGCCCGGATTACAACCCCAAGACAACTGCACTACCACCAACAACCACCGGAGGGAGCCCAAGAGCAGAATTCACAACAGCCTAAATAATGTAATCCACCCCATAGGCAGCCTCTATAGCATAATGCACCCCTATAGGCAGCCTCTATAGTGTAATGCTCCCCCATAGGTAGCCTCTATAATGTACACTCCCTGACAGAAGTTATGTAATGTAAACAGAAGTTACATGTTATGTAAATAAAAGCTTATAACCTGACAGTAAATTCATCCATTGGTTGTATAAATTATTCTTATGAAAGCTGAAACCCTCCGTAATGTGGTTTAGGTTAAGAAAATAAATTGTCATCAATACAGAAATAGTGGTCGGTTAATGGACACAGAATGGTCAGATTTTGGCAAGACAAAAGTTTTGGCATTTCTTGTCTTCTCTATTTTTGCTGTTTAGGAGGTCCAGTCCATCCAGGTCTTTCTTCTTGACATAGTTGGGATAGACCAAGCTTAAAGTTATCATGAGAAACCACTTTACGCATTTTCCCTCCATCTCTTGTGATCCGGCAGACTTTTTTTGATTCTGATGTTCCTGGGGACAGATGGTGTACGGTTCTGCTTTCCATTGATCATCCAATTTTATGGGTCCTTGCTTTGCACTTTAGAAAGCGGTCTCCAGCTTGCAGTAGCCTCGCTGTGCATGTTTGTTATATTCTTGCTCTTACTTCTGTCTTGCTTTGTTCAGATGTTCTACAACACACTGATATAGTTTCTGATACTGCTCCTGTTATTCTTGGATTTCATGGGCATTGGAAGGGTAAAATATATCTTCAGATCTGATAGCTCCAATTTAGTTATCTACTGGCAACTTGCCTGGTCTCACTCTCATCAAGTGAGCAGGTGAATAACCGGTGGAATTGATGGGGACTTGATCATAAAGGTTCACTGAATCAGGCAACTTCTCTGGCCACTGGTTACGCTATTCCAGAGGTACTGTCTTCAATAGTTTCAGGACAACCCCATTCATTCTTTCACATAAACCATTCCCCTGCGGGTAGTAAGCTGTCATCCTTATCTTCTGACATCCATATACCTCATAAAATTCTTAGAAATGTTCCTCTTCAAAGTCAATACCTGGTCAGGGTAACCATAAGGTCGACAAAAATGTTCTTTCAAGGCCTTAGCTGCTGTCTTAACAGTGAGGTTCTTAACTGGTTTGACCACTAGGAACCACAATAGTCATTGCATACTAATGTGATGATCGACTGGGTATTAGCTTCACATAACCCAGGGCTATCATCTCCAATAGTTGGCTGGTGATAATCGGCTATAGAGGAGCCCTCTTGCTTGTCAGATCTTTCCTTTGAAGTGCTCATGGACCACATTCTCTAAATCACTTCTCAATGGAGCTTAACATGCTGGGCCAGTAGAATCAGTCACGAAGCAGCATCTCAAGATTCTTCCAGCTGAAGTGACCACTTTGATCGTGGTAGGCTGTTAGGTTAATGCCGGATCCCTGCTTTCAGTACCATCCTTGCCATACAACTTTATGGGCCCATGGGTTGATGTGCCATCAAATCAATATGCCTTCAAGTAAAAATAATGTGTTCCTCTCTTTCCAGAGCTGGCAGACCTCTGGGGGTTCTTCTTTTGAGGAGACGACCTCTCGTCCATCAGAAGCTGCTTTATGTGGCACACCATTGGATCTTTGTCTTGGGCTTCTTTCCATCCAAAATGGAGCAAAAGGTTGACAGGCAGTCTTCTGAACCCTGGACGTTTTTCAGTCATTTGTAAGGAGTCTTGCTGCACAACATGGTGATAGTAAGCTGGCATTTCTACCTCTTTCAGCAAGTCAGGGTATTCTTCAGACGAGGATTTGGGATCCGAGATAGCACGTCGGCTTTATTGTTCTTCTTGTCGGCGTGATACATTATCACAAAATGATAACTAGATAATCTAACTATCCATCATCAGCACCTAGGCGAGCTGTATTAAATTGGGAAGCAGATTATTGTCAGTGTACACAGTAAATTTGTAGCTAGATAGATAATGCTTGTATCTTTCGGTTGTAGCCCAAACCACAGCCAGTAATTCCAGCTTGAACAAACTGTAGTTTGAAAGGTTTATTTCTGATGGTAGTTGTCTGCCAGCTTAGGAGATTACTTTTTCTTGTTCATTTCATACTTGGCATAAAACAGCTTCTAGCAGTGGCGTATCCAGGGGGAGCAGCCGGGGCATGTGCCCCGGGCGCAGCCGACAGGGGGGCGCCAGCTGGTCGCCTGATGATGCAGCGGTCCAAGGAGGCTCCTCGTCCTGTACTGAGCGGTCACATGGTACCACTCATTACAGCAATGAATATGCGGCTCCACCTCCTATAGGGGTGGAGCCGCATATTCATTACTGTAATGAGCAGTAACAGTGACTGCTCAGTACAGGAAGAAGCTGCCGGCGCCGGGGAAGCAGGGACTGCACCGCACCAGGAGCAGGTGACTGGAGGGAACGCAGCGCGATATTCATCTGCTCCTCGTTCCGGTGCTGCTCCGTCTTCAGCAGTCATGCTGAGGTCAGAGGGCGTGGTGACGTAGTTAGTGCGCACCCTCGGCCTGAATGTCAGTGCTGAAGATGGAGCGGTGGCTGGAACGAGGAGCAGGTGAATATTGAAAGTGACGGAGGCCTGAGCGACGGAGAGGTGAGTATGTGACTTTTTTATCGCAGCAACAGCAAATGGGGCAAGTGTCAGTATGGGGCATCATATGGGGCCATAACATTTGTGCAGCACTATAATGGGGCAAGTGTCTGTATGGAGCATCTTATGGGGCCATAACGTTTGTGCAGCGCTATAATGGGGCAAGTGTCTGTATAGAGCATCTTATGGGGCCATAATGTTTGTGCAGTACTATATGGGGCAAGTGTCTGTATAGAGCATCTTATGGGGCCA
Source organism: Ranitomeya variabilis (assembly GCF_051348905.1). Classification (NCBI taxonomy): domain Eukaryota; kingdom Metazoa; phylum Chordata; class Amphibia; order Anura; family Dendrobatidae; genus Ranitomeya; species Ranitomeya variabilis. Next base: position 148,209,420 of record NC_135235.1, read on the forward strand.
TAACGTTTGTGCAGCACTATAACGGAGCAAGTGTCTGCAGGGTCGGACTGGCCCACCGGGAGATCGGAGAATCCTCTGGTGGGCCCGCCCCCCAGAGGGCCCTCCCCCTCACCAGGCTCTGTCCTGTATTTTAGCGCATTATGATCGCATGCACCCAGCAGTGAGTGTTATTCCATACCTGGTGCCGGCCGCCTGCACTGCTCAGTAACATGTGATGTGAGGTGAGAGCTTTCTCATCACCTGCTGCGGCTTCTACTGATGTCTTGGCGCCGCTCTCTCAGCTGCGCAGTGCTGATGAGATCAATATAAGCGGCAGCAGCAGGTGATAGAAAGCTCTCACCTCACATCACTTGGTGCTGAGCCATGCAGAAGGCCAGCACCAGGTATAGAATATCCCGCACAGCACCACGCACAGCACAGCCACAGGCTGTGAGACACAGCACACAGCGTCTAGAACGGAGTTGATTTTTTGAGGACATGAGGTCACTGGAAGGGGCGGGGCCTCCAACAGACCAGTGACCTGATAGCAGGAAGCAGCGCTGTGCTCACTGAGGCTGCTGGAGCCCTGTGACTACTAGAGGACCGAGGGGGCTGCACTATGGAACTGTGTGAGGAGAGGAATGAGGGTCTGCACAATGGACCCTTGCACAGATAGGAATGAAGACCCAGCATTCAGTGTGAGTGGTCAGAGGATGTATTTATTTGATGTAACTTGAAAGGGGCTGTGTGGAGAAGGAGGGATGATGAGGGGGCTGTGTGGAGAAGGAGAGATGATGAGGGGGCTGTATGGAGAAGGAGGTATGATGAGGGGGCTGTGTGGAGAAGGAGGTATGATGAGGGGGCTGTGTGGAGAAGGAGAGATGATGAGGCTGTGTGGAGAAGGAGGGATGATGAAGGGGCTGTGTGGAGAAGGAGAGATGAGGCTGTGTGGAGAAGGAGGGGTGATGAGGGGCTGTGTGGAGCAGGGATGATGAGGAGGCTGTGTGGAGGAGGGATGATGAGGGGGCTGTGTGGAGAAGAAGGGATGATGAGGGGCTGTGTGGAGAATGAGGGATGATGAGGGGCTGTGTGGAGAAGGAGGGATGATGAGGGGGCTGTGTGGAGGAGGGATGATGAGGGGGCTGTGTGGAGAAGGAGGGATGATGAGGAGCTGTGTGGAGAAGGAGGGATGATGAAAGGGCTGTGGAGAAGGAGGGATGATGAGGGGCTGTGTGGAGAAAGAGGGATGATGAGGGAGCTGTGTGGAGGAGGGATGATGAGGGGGCTGTGTGGAGAAGAAGGGATGAGGAGGGGCTGTGTGGAGGAGGGATGATGAAGGGCTGTGTGGAGAAGGAGGGATGCTGAAGGGGCTGTGGAGAAGGAGGGATGATGAGGGAGCTGTGTGGAGAAGGAGGGATGATGAGGGGCTGTGTGGAGCAGGAGAGATGATGAGGGGCTGTGCGATGAAAGGGGATGATGAGGGGGCTGTGTGGAGAAGGAGGGATGATGAGGGGCTTTGTGGAGAAGGAGGTATGATGAGGGGGCTGTGTGGAGAAGGAGGGACAATGAGGGGCTGTGTGGAGAAGGAGGGATGATGAGCTTTGTGGAAAAGGGGGGGTGATGAGGGGGCTGTGTGGAAAAGGGGGGATGATTAGCTTTGTGGAAAAAGAGGTGATCCGGGGCTGTGTGGAGAAGAGAGGGGAGTGAGAAAAAGCCCATTGGTGAGTTCACCGCCTCTGCACCCTGGGACTTTCTCACTGCGCTAGTGGGGATCTCACCAAGGTCACCGCAGTTCAGGGGCCTTGCTGGGAACACAGCCTCAATGACTTGCCATAACCTCGATGAGGTATCCGACCCCAGTGAATAAAGGTAAACTTTATACCTCCGATCACAGCTGCGGGCTCGCATCATTTGACAGCGTGTGAACATCAGCTGTCTGACTGGCGGTAATGATTTTACTGCCGATCAGAAGCAGTGTTTGCCGCTCTGTCTTGCATCTGACAGTGGTAAACACTGGATGTATTGACCCCCATTCAAATGAATAGGGTCCAGGTACTGTTCTGGTACCCGAACCTGGACACATTTTTAACTGTTTGGCCGGACCCAAACATCTAGGGGTCCGCTCATCTCTAATCCTGTGTCTAGTGTGTGACTGGTGTATGTATGGTGCGTGAGTGTGTCATGTGGCTAGCGTGTGACTGGTGTGTGTGTCACATGTATGTATCCTGTGTCTAGCGTGTGACTGGTGTGTATGTGTCGTGTCTATTGTGTGTATGTGGCACATGTCTAAATAATAAAATCTTTCTGTGCTTATAGAATATCATTGTTCTAGGCAGCACTTGTCTTGTTTACACAAAATTATCTGCTGCCGATAAGGGTGCTTAACTAGATGGAAACTAAGGCTACTTTCACACTTCCATCTTTAAAATCTGCACAGGATCTGTCAAGATGTTGAAATGACGGATCCTGTGCAGATTGTGGAAAATGTGTGCACTGGGCTCGTCTTTCTGACGGACCCGTTGAGGCTACGTGCACCTGTTGTGTATGCGTCTTCGCAGCGGTTTTACGCTGCGAAAACGCATACACAACACAAACCAGGTTACAAAAAAATTTAAAAAATCGCAGTGTTCTCACCTACCGGCGTTCCCGCGTAGCGATGCTCCCGGCAGCTAGCGTTCCTAGTAAAACACTGCGAAATCTCGCGAGAAGTCACAATGTATTACTAGGAATGCTAGCTGCCGGGAGCATTGGTGACGCTGCGCGGGAATGCCGGTAGGTGACAATACTGCGATTTTTTATTTTTTAAATTATTTTTAACATTATATCTTGTTACTATTGATGCTGCATAGGCAGCATCAATAGTAAAAAGAGAGAGCGAGCGAGCGAGAGAGAATTTCCCTGATGGGAAATTCTTCCACGCATGCTCTCTTTGAAAAGACGGGACCAGTTTCTGGATTCCTGCTTTTCACAGGCAACGACGCTGACCGATTTTCTGACGTGCAGAAAAAACGTTCTTCTGAACGTTTTCTCTGCCCGACGGACTTTTTTTATGCAGGATCCAGTGAAAGTGGGAAGACTCTGCAGCTAGTACCCCTTAAGCATGGTGGGTCCTTAGAATGATTTTCTCTGGTGGGCCCAAACTACTCCAGTCCGACGCTGACCGTACCTAAACGGTATATCCATTTACCTTCTAGTTGAGCTAGAGATTTAGCCAGATCACCTCCACGTGTGCCTAGGTTGATTTGATCAATTGCTTTAAAAAGAAGGCCTTTAGAATTACAGTCATGGTGGATTTTAAAATGACATGGTATTGTTTTTAAAAGGGAAAGGTCATTAATGGTTTTAGCTTTCTCAATGTCACGGATATGTTCACTTACTCGGATTTTTACCTCTCGGGTAGTCAGTCCAATATATATTAAGTTACATGAACATGTAGCGTGGTAAATGACACCCTGTGAAGAACAGGTGAGATTTTTTCTGATATCAAAATTCCTAGATCCCTCAGAGTTGGTAAAAGAATATGCTTTCCTCATATTTAAGCATGCTTTACAGATCTCACAAGGGAAGAGGCCATGTAAAGATTGATGTATAGATTTTGGGATCGGGTCATAATGGCTATGCACCAATAGATCTCATAAATTATGGCTTCTTTTTGCTACCATGGAGGGAGAGGGAGGGAAGATTTTCTGTAATACAGGGTCAGTCATGAGAATGTTCCAATGTTTTTTAAAAATTAATTTTATGTCATTCCAGTGATTGTTGTACGCAGAAATATATCTCACCTGATTATTGCTTCCTTGTGGTTTTTTGGATGAAGAATAGAGAAGTTGTTCCCTGGAAGTATTTTTGGCCCTCCTGTAGCCATTTTTAATGCTCTGTTTACTGTATCCACAGTTCAGAAATCTTTTAGTGAGGTCAGCTGCTTGATCCTCAAAATTAGAATTTTCGGAGCAGATTCTCTTTGCCCTAAGAAATTGACCTACTGGTATGCCCTTAATAGTTGCTGATGGGTGGGAGGAAGTGGCATGTAGTAGAGAATTGGTAGCTGTGGGCTTTCTGTATAACTTAGTACTGATTATGCCATCACTCTAAACATTTATTTTAATATAAAGAAATTCCAATTCTCTTCCATATTTGTACGTCAGAAGAATGTTAGTTATTATTGTTTAATTTAGCCATTAAACTCTGGAGATCATCCACAGTTCCCTCCCATACAAACCATACATCATCGATGTATCTCGTCCAACCCTGTACCCCATGTATTTCCGGGATGGTGTCCCCCGGAAAGATTTCCCTCTCCCATGCCCTAAAAAAGGTTAGCGTACGAGGGGGCACAAGAGGCCCCCATAGCAGTACCTTGTGTCTGCAAGTAGGTGTGTTTGTTGAAGGTAAAAATGTTATGGGTCAGGACGAATTTCAAAAGAGTAACAATTAGGTTGGTCATCTCTGGGTCCAAATTACTAGTTTGAAGATACCACGCAACTTCCTTGAGGCTGTCCTCATGTCTGATAGAGGTGTATAAAGCCTCCACATCTGCAGTTACCATCAACATATGGTCTTCTAGATAAAGGTTGTTAAGTTTTTGGAGGGCCTATGTAGTGTCCTGAATGTAGGATGGCAGAGTTAATACTATGGGTTTTAAATAAAAGTCAATAAAGTTTGAGATAACCTCACATAAGCCACCATTACCAGAAAAGATTGGTCTTCCTGGAGGGTCCAATGGATCCTTGTGGAGTTTAGGGATCAGATATAGAGTAGGTAGTTTAGGATGGAGATTTTGAATTGTTTCTACCATTTTATTGGTGATAATACTCTCTTCAAAGGCTTTTTCTATTATATCTAAAAGATCCGCTTGGTATTTAGTGAGGGGGTTGTACAATAATTTCTTGCAACAAAAGGGAGCATTGAGTAGTTTATTTGCCTGTTTTTCGTACATATTGACCGGCCATATTACCTAGTTGCCCCCCTTATCGGCCGGCTTAAAGACCACATCTTTGAGAGATTGTAAATGGAACAGGGCTTGTTTCTCCTCATCTTTTAGATTGGAAGTCCAAGATGGTTTTTGGGCTAGGGCTTCAATTTCTGTAGTAAGGACTTTGGTAAAGACCTCTATAGCTAAGCATGTGTTTATAGGAGGAAATTTTCATGATTTATTGAACAGTTGGTATGGGAAATTACTTACCTGAGGTAGTGCGTTATCCTGTAGGAGTTCCTCCAAGTTTCTTAACGCTTCCCTTTCTTCCACTGTGGAAAAAGTATCGTTCGTGTCATTTTTATAACGGAGTTTTTTGAGAATGAGCTTTCTGGAGAAGAGGTGTAGGTCTCTCATCGCAGTGAAAGTATCCAACCGGCATGTGGGCATGAAGGTCAAGCCTCTCTCCAGGAGGCTCACTTCGGCTATGGATAGCTCATGTGTGGATAAGTTGTGTCCTAGAAGTCTCCCCAGCAGCATTTTCTCCATCACATAATGAGGTGTTATTATCGGAGGTGGATATAGCCGAACTTACAGAGGGGCTTCTCTGGTAGGTGGATCTCATTGTTTTCTTGTCACTCGATTTGCTCCTATTAGGAGGATTTTGTTTCTTAATTTTCCACCGATAAATTTTATCAGTGTCATAATCGTTTAAATCCCTCTGAAATTTTTTTATTTTGTTTTGACAGACATCATTTTCCCATTTGTCCACATCCTTGTGGATTTCAATCAGAATTTTATCAAGATTATCCACTGGGATGTCTTTGACAAGTCATTTTTCACATTCTTCAATTTCTGAATCAACAGATTTAAAGGACATGGTGTTTTTGTCAATAATAATCTGGATGAAATCCAGAGAGCATGTAGTGGCTGCTGAAGTCCATCGTTTGATAAGAACATCATCCTCCAGTTCAAAGGAAGGGTACAACTGTACTCTTAATCCTTAATCCCCTAGGGATTATCTGTTTGTCCATGTAGTTTTCCAAGGCTGATCTGTTCCACCATAGTCATATTTTTTTGTATAAGGCATTCCTGTATACTCTAATCAAATCTTTATTGAGTGCAACTGCATCCTCAGTGGTATTGGAGGCCCCCTGTCTAAATAAATCGGATGCCTTAGCTTGCCAGGATTTTTTCCCTGGCCTTAAAGTCCATTTTGTGGAAAATGCAGACAATCTGTTTGTAGAACACAGAAAAAGTGATTATTCCCATAGTCCTATGCTTAACAGCGGCTAAAGTCACTTCAACAATATATCAAAAAACATATTCTAGTATGGTGGGTGCCATAGAAGAAATGAAGTGAAGAGAAGATGTAATTAAAAACTGTATATTTATTTATAATATTTAAAGTTGAAAATTTTTAATTGATACATATACGGTAGTTATATAGAAAGCTAAAACTAGTAATAACCTTTCCCTTTTAAAACAATACCACGTCATTTTAAATCCACCATGACTGTAATTCTAAAGGCCTTCTTTTTAAAGCAATTGATCAAATCAACCTAGACACACGTGGAGGTGATCTGGCTAAATCTCTAGCTCAACTAGAAAGTAAATGGATATACCGTTTAAGTACAGTCACCCCACGTGGCCTTAATGAAAGTTTCAGCTTCAATTCTTTCTTGTAACTGCACTGCTTCATTCTCGGACTTGTTTTTAAGCTGTTTTTAACTATTATTTTTAGCCCTGCTTTTAATTATTTTGGGCCCCTCCATAATTCCCTTTTCAGTGATATGTATGATATTCATTCAGTTACAATAATCATTTTCTTTCAATTTTTAGATGCCTTTGTGGCGCCACCTCTGCCCCCTGGAGGTTTACCTGGTGATGTTCTGGTGATGCTTTTATGGCCCCTTTGGGATTGATGGAGTTTGCCTCCTATGGACGTATGGTTCTTGTCACCAGCTGTGAGCAAGAACAGACTAAGAATGAAAAGGCATTCATACTCAATACTCAGTACTACAAAATGTATGGACTGGAGGGGAAAGGAAGGGGGAAAAACAGAAATGGGAAAAAGATAGTTCATCATTTGTATGTATCATTATATTTTCTTGTTTACCTGTTCTTATTTTATTTTTTGGCTTGCACTTATTTTATTTCATCAACCTTGCAATCATGTCAGGGGTTCTTGACATGATCTACTTAATGTTTACATATTTTCTATTTATATAACTTTACATTGCTCAGCTCACATATATGTATTTATTTATCCTCTAGTAATTAATGACTTTGTACCACTTACAAGTCCCATCACCTACCACACATTCATTCCTTCCTCATTCCTTTACAAATCACCCCATTTATTTACCCTCTTGTCATTAATGCGTCTGTACCATTTATAGGTCACTTTTGGTTGTAATCACCAATTTATTACTATATGGTGATCTCTTATTTTTCAGCACACTTTATATAATTTTAAGACTCATCTAATTCTTTCTTATCAAGGCTCCTTTAATATGAGCATTACCATTTGATCCGCCATACGTATAACACTCATAGTAACACCCCTTTATTTCTATGCGCCTATTTTCTTAGCCAGGCTCTTCTCACTCCTTTAATATCTATGACACTTGCCATATCCATGGGCCCATCACGCAAGCGCAGAGTGCTTCCATCACCTTCTTCCCCTCTCTGCGTCTGGTAACTCACTGCGCATGCGCCATTTACTTTCCTCGCCGGGTCCAAGAATTCATTGGGCATGCGCAGGTTCCATACGCCCCCTCTGACTTCCGGAGGCGCTGACACACGTGATCGCAGTGCGTTCCACTGCGTGTCACGCCGCGCTATTCCAGAAGTCCCATTGGTAAGGTGGGACGGCCCTGTATGCGCGCGCAGACTTGAATTCACCGGATTTCCCTTCTGGCACTTAGCACCATCTCGGACACTATATAAATACTCCTGACACCTACCCAAACTGTCCACGCCCTTTTTGAAGAAGCTATTGCGAAACGGCGCTCGTTGGGCGCGGGGGAGCCTCATCAGCACTCTTACTACAGTGCATAGACTTTGGACACTTAACATCTGCATCTACAGGTAATTAATTACTTTTTGTGCCTTGCATCTTCACTTGGCGGTATACAGATAGTATATTGGTCCTACCACTTCTCAGTTACATTAGCAACTAATTTTGCTTTACTGGTGTATATCTCTATCTGCCTTGTTGTATGTGGCGAACATAGCACTTATATATACCAACATATACATGGTCCTCTGCGCTGATATACACTGACACTGGGCATTTTTACTTTTCCTCTTCTGCTGTAATTATTAATCTTAATTGTACTAAGACCTGAATAATCATAATTTACAGCATATCTTTAGACTTGTGCTGGATAAGTCTCCCCTGATATTTGGAGGTTTTTCCGTTTCCCCGTTGTTGTCTATATGTATCAATTAAAAATTTTAAACTTTAAATATTATAAATAAATCTACAGTATTTAATTACATCTTCTCTTCACTTCATTTCTTCTATGGAACCCACCATACTAGAATATGTTTTTTGAAAAATATTTTTGTAGCATCTAGTGTGTTAGAGGGCTGAAACATGGCCACAAAAGTCTTCTGTTATTAACGTCATTCAGTAAGGGACCTGAGTTTAAAAAGAGTTTGTAGAATCTAGTGTGTTATAGAGGGCTGATGCACAGGCGACAAAAAAATTCTTCTGTTTTAACATCATACAGTAAGGGACCAGATTTTAAAAAGAGTTTGTAGATTTGTTCCTTGACTGCCAGGGTGCATTTCACCACAGACACTTAGACAAGTAAGCATGGCGAAGGGCGTTACATCTCGCTGATTGGGCACTGGGTGACCCTGGTGGCTGTGGGGACAGGTGCTGCTCCACAAGTCTTGGAATCCCCAAGGCTTGCAGGCCAAACCTCTACATTAAACACTTCCTCCACTGCTTCTGCCTCCTCTATCTCCTTTAGAGCCTCCACCTGCACCCTCAACCTCTGCCTTTATGAGACACGCGTTCCAACAGTGCATAGCGAACGCCCACAACCTCCGTACTTTGCATCCAGGGCGCACTGAAATCAGGCAGTCTTAAAATTGATATGCCTTGGAGATCGCAGTCATACAGTTGAAAAGTTGTGGACATCTCTCCATGCTGAGTTTGATCAATGGCTGTCTCCACTGAACCTGCATCCAGGGAAGGCCGTGTCCTATAATGGTGGCGGCCCTTCGGTGAGGCAAGCTCACACATGTGCCTTGCATGGCTCACATCCTCAACCTGGTGGGGCAACATTTTCACAGCCACTATCCTGGCCTGGGAGACCTGCTCCAGAAAGCACACAAGCTATGTGCTCATTTCCCCTGTTCCCAACCCTCTGCTCATCGACTGGCATTGATACAAAGGTCTTTGTCCATGCCAGTTAACAGGTTGATATGCGATGTGCCAACATGGTGGAATTCCACTCTGCACATGTTGCAGCAGCAGCAACAAGCTCTAACGCAGTATGTGGTGCATATCATTTTTACAGAGTGGGCACAGATTAAGGACCTCTGCACCCTTCTGCACAGTTTTTAAATGGCTACTAAGATGGTTAGCACTAAGTGATGACGCCATCCTCAGCATCACTATTCTGGTCATTTATATGCTGGAGCAGACTTTTAATCGACTGCAGGAGGAGATGCTGGTCCCATAAGAAGAGGAGGAAGAAGAGGAGGGATAATATTGTCTCGAAGTTCAAGACTGTCATCACACAGGCGGGTGCCAAGGGATGGTGGAGTACTGCGATCGAGGGGGGCTGGTGATGATAACAGACAAGCTGTTATCGAAGATGCAAGATCTGAGGAAGAAATGGAGGAGGAAGAGGTGATGGGCGAGCAACTATCGGATGAAGAGAATAGTCCTCCCCTCTTTGTTGTTCGGGGATGGCGGGAGGGGACAGAGGAAATGAGCCTCATTGATACCCAGTCACCAACACAGCATGGCCTCGGACCTCATGGTTGAGTCCGACATATGAGTGACTTCTTGCTGCACTATCTGCGCCATGATCCCTGTAGAGTAATGATTAGGAACAATGCTGACTACTGAGTTGCCACTTTATTAAATCCTCATTATAAAGCTAAATTTTGCCAGATCATTCCCTCCCTAGAAAAGGACATGTGAATGCTGGAGTATCGAAACACGTTTTTATACAACCGTAAGAGAGATTTTCCCCAAGACAACAGTGAAGCACACAGTTCTCATCACAGCTGTAGACTGCCAACCTCTGGCTCATCAATTCATCAACGCCAAAACATTAGCAGCAGCAATGGTGGAAGTGGAAGAAGCAATTTCTGTGAGTCCTTTGAAACTTTTTTTAGACCAACTCATGCACCAGCACAACAGAGTCCAAGTCTTTCACGTGATGAACAAATGGAGAGGATGGTGTAGGAGTATCTAGAACTAAATATCAATACCATCAGGGAGGGAGGGTTTGAACACTTTCACATTTTGGTCTTTCGAAATGGAGGAGTGGCCTGAGCTCGCCTCACATGCCTTGGAGGTTTTATCATGCCTGGCAGCCAGAATTCTCTCAGAACGTGTCTTCAGCAGTATCCTGATGGGTAAGTCATACTATCTGTGTTACTATCCTTAACTTTCATTAAGTTGAACAAGTCATGGATCTCCAAGGACTTTTGCACCTCAATCGCAAACTGTACAGACTAGGTGATATTGCATTTTTTAGTGTGATGCATTAATGTCACGTAACTGTACTCTGTGATATCTTTAGTGTCGCTTCTGTTGTGGCTGCTGCTGATGTTAACACAAATTTATGGAAATATGAACAGTCATGCTTGATTTACATCTGCTGGGTTACCTGTAGTGGAAGATGTCTCATCCCAATTATGCTATTTTCTATTCTCGTGACAGTTATTCCACTTTGATGGTGTCAGGCCCTCATTTTTTAAAATGTGAACACTCCTGGGTGGGTGTCCATCTGCTGGATTTCGTTTAGTGGAAGATCTATTGGTCCCTATTATACTGTTTCTACTCTCGCAAAATTGATGCCACTTCTGTGGGGTAAGGCCCTCAATTCTTTAAATGGGAACACTCCTTGTTGAGTGTCCATCTGCTGGTTTGGTGTAGTGAAAGACCTATTGGTCCCTATTATGCTAATTCTAGTTTGGTGAAATTGATGCCACTTGTGTGTGGCAAGGCCTTCATTTGTTTAAATGTGAACACTCCTTGTTGAGTGTCCATCTGCTGGATTGGGTGTTGTGAAAGACCTGTTGGTCCCTATTCTACTATTTCTACTGTGGTGAAATTGATATCACTTTTGAGGTGTCTACAAATAATTTTTGGAAATGTGAAAACTCATGGTTGAGTGTCCATCTGCTGGACTGAGTATAGTGAAAGACCTGTCGTATTATACAATTTCTACTGTGGTGAAATTGATGCCACTTTTGTGGTGTAAGGCCCTCATTTCTTTAAATGTGAACACTCCTTGTAGGGTGCCCATCTGCTGAATTGGGTATAGTGAAAAACCTGTCAGTCCCTATTATACTATTTCTAAAGTGGTGAAATTGATGCCACTTCTGTGAGGTAAGGCCCACAATTCTTTAAATGGGAACACTCCTTGTTGTGTACCCATCTGCTGGTTTGGGTGTAGTGAAAGACCTATTGGTCCCTGTTCTGCTGTTTCTAATGTGGTGAAAGTGATGCCACTTCTGTGGGATAAGGTCCTTAATTGTTTAAATGTGAACACTCCTTGTTGAGTTTCCATCTGCTGGTTTAGGTGTAGTGAAAGACCTATCAGTCCCTATTCTGCTATATCTAGTGTGGTGAAATTGATGCCAGTTTGGTGGTGTCTGCCAATAATTTTTGGAAATGTGAACACTCTCCTTCATGCATGTTGCCTGTAGCAGTAGGCCTCCGAGAACGTCAGGCCTCCACTTCCTTGCACTCAACTATCTGTGTTACTATCCTTAAATTTTTCTGACAATGGTAGTCTAGAAAACTGATATTTGTGCCACCTGAGTGTGGCTTAGCATGAAAGCAGGTAGAGGTGTTGCAAGTGGTATCAGGCCTCCCAGCAAAGGGGCCCTACACAGATCCCTCAGCCACCTCGTCTTACTGTGGCGTTTATTGGAAAGCTGGAAATGCTGTCCCAGACCCCGATACCTCATGCCTGGCTGATTACTGCAGTTCCATGCTGTGGGTGAATTGAGGCCACTTTCCTTGTCTCTGTCCCTCGTTTCATGTGTTTTGTCAGCATTTGGGACCGTTCTAAGGTATTGTGCATGACTATAATGGTGTTCGGCAATGATCGGCAAATATTCGCCGAATTAATTGGCAAATAAGTACTCATTCGGCAAACTTGACCCGAACCTAATATTGAGATATTTGCTCATCTCTACTCACAGGCAATGAAAACCCAAAAGTCATTATCTCAGTAAATTTAAAAAATACTTTATAACACCAGCTGAAAAATTGAGTTTAAAATCCGAAATGCTGGCTTATTGAAATGTATGTTCAGTAAAGGCACTCAATACTTGGTCAGGGCTCCTTTTGCATCAATTACTGCATCAATGCGGTGTGGTATGTAGGCGATCAGCGTGTGGCACTGCTGAGGTGTTATGGAAGCCAAGGTTGCTTTGATAGCGGCCTTCAGCTCATCTGCATTGTTGGGTAAGGTGTCTCTCATCTTCCTCTTGACAATACCCCATAGTTTATTGGTTGAAGGTCAGGTGAGTTTACTGGCCAATCAAGCACAGTGATACTGTCATTTTTAAACCAAGTATTGGTACTTTTGGCAGTGTGGACAGGTGCCAAGTCCTGCTGGAGAATTACATTTCCATCTCCAAAAAGCTTGTCGGCAGAGGGAAACATGAAGTGCTCTAAAATTTCCTGGTAGATGGCTGAGCTTACTTTGGTCTTGATAAAACACAGTGGACCTACACCAACAGATAACATGGCTCCCCAAACCATCACTGATAGTGGAAAGTTAACACTAGACCTCAGGCAGCATGGATTGTGTGTATCTCCACTCTGGGATCTTGATTTCCAAATAAAATGCAAAATTTACTTTCATCTGAAAACAACACCTTTGACCACTGAGCAACAGTTCAGTTCTTTTTCTCCTTGGCCCAGGTAAGACGCTTCTGGCATTGTCTATTGGTCATGAGTGGCTTGACACAAGGAATGCAGCACTTATAGCCCATAGCCCCAGCAGCAGTCCACTCCTTGTGAATCTCCTCCAAATTTTTGAATAGCCTTTTCTTAACAATCCTTTCAAGACTGCGGTTATTCCCGTTGCTTGCTTTTTCTACCACACTTTTTACTTCCACTCAAATTTACATTAATATGCATGGATACAACACTCGGTGAACAGCCAGTTTCTTTAGCAATTACCTTTTGTGTCTTACCCTCCTTGTGGAGTGTGTCAATGACTGCCCTCTGGACATCTGTCAAGTCAGCAGTCTTCCCCATGATTGTGGAGCCTACTGAAACAGACTAAGGGACCTTTTTAAACTCTTAGGAAGCCTTTGCAGGTGTTTTTTGTTAATTATTCTAGTTTACTGAGATTTTTGGGTTTTCATTGGCTTTAAGCCATAAACATTAACATAAAACAAAAATAAACACTTGGTATTAATATATCACTCTGTTTGTAATGACTCAATATAATATATGAGTTTCACTTTTTGCATTGAAGAACTGAAATACATTAACTGTTTGATGATATTCTAATTTTGTGAGAAGCACCTGTATCTAAAAGATCTGACAATCTTTTTCAGCTGCCAATAATTAAAATGCTTTTTATATGTTATGGTATAAAAATAATAAGAGGGACATTCTGAAATATACAGAGACAATATGCATCATATTTTTTCTATTTTAGAGAATGCCAAAGTGATGTAAACTCAAGTGGCATTAATATCCTGTGCTGAAATATCCTGCAACAGTTACATAAAACATCAAGGTGTATCGACCGTCAGGTGGCAAGTGATAGGATAGGAACAATAGTTTGCCCACAATGGTAAAACATTATGCTGCTTGTTACATACCTCTGTGTGTTGCAATAACATTCATGTAAACTAGCCCAGAGTCTCCAGTGATCAAATCAGAGAGGGGATCATTTGTAAGGTCAAAGAAGGATAACACAGACACAAAGTGAGTTGGTGGAAAAGAAAACAAGCCTGGAAAAAAAATTTAATTGCGTGAACATTATTTTTAATGCTAGCACTAGTCAACTGGGACACTCTATAGTATGAACCCAGTGACTCGGAGGATGCCTCATATCCACATACACGCCTGATTAACTGCTCACTGTTCATGCTGCCAAGTGTCAATAGCTTTGTATAATTGGCCCCTTTGGTGCCCAGCTGCCTTAGTTAATTTGTGTTTAACAATATATTAATGCTGGTTATTCAATCGCATCAATGCAGAACAATTTGGGCAAATAAAATAATAGGAAATGTGGAATATAAAATGAAGACCATTGACAGAGGATGAAAAGATCTTTCGAACCTGGCTGATATGTGAATATCAAACATAGGTAAGAGCATGTCTATTTACCAGCAGTCATGGACCTTGATAGTTTTGGTGTCTCTTGAGCAACATCATGAACAGTAAAGGTCAAGTTACAGGACTGCTAAATGCATTCCTTCATTCCAATAAAATGCAAAAAAGTCTTCGCTGGTTAAAGAGGTTATTCCACACAGATATGACTTGTTTTAAGCAGCTTTGTTTGTGGCTGATGCTTTATCTTTAACTAAACACAGGGTTGGACTAGATTATAGTGAATTTGTTACAACATTAATCAAAGTTTCAGACTTGCCAAAATTTGCAAAGTCACGAGTAGAGCAACAAATATCATTGATATCAGTTATGTTTCTCCCCCTCTCCATGGGAGTGCGTGAGGATAGTCACTGGCCTCACTGCCTGAAAGAAGTGCCAGGAGAATTGAAGACCTTCATGGAGCTGTAACATCCCTGCCGGCATCACTGCATGGCTTCCCATCTCCCCTCTTACTCAGTACATCGTGCTGTGAGTTCTGTCCTCTGCCGGCTCCATGCTCTGGGCCTCATGTCCTTGCTTGCTGCATACTTCCTGGCTATATGCTTAGGGTGGCACCCCAGCACTTCCTGTTTCTTATACAAACTGTGTGCACCTTCCTAAGGTGTCCCCTGCCAATTGCCAAGAGGCATCAGGTACTTAAGGCATTCCCACCCCTAGGGGGATGGCTGAGCAACATATTTACTCATTAGTGTCTTGCTGCTGAGTTGCCAGGTCCTGTCTTGCTGTGTCTCACATTTGAGCCACCCAGGGGGGTTTCATACTCTGGCCTGTACCTGTGTCTTGTGTCTCTTGTTTCTGCCACCAAGGGTGCTTTGTACCCTGGTCTTAATCCTTGTTTCTGTGCCTTGTCCCGTTCCTAACCCTGTCTGAACTTAGTCCTATACCTATGTCCATTTGTTTCCCTGTCTGTAGCCTTTCCTATCTCGCTGTGTGTTTCCTTGTTTTCACTCCCTTCTTGCCACCTGATACTCTCTCTTAGCCTCAGCGGCTCTGCTCTCTGCTCCGCCACCTGTGGCTCTGCTCTGCTCTCTGTTCCACCTCCTGCAGCTCTGCTCTGCTCTCTGATCCGCCTCCTGCGGCTCTGCTGTGCAATCTGCGATTCTGCTCTGCACTGCATCCTGCGGTTCTGCTCTGCACTGCATCCCATGGTTCTGCTTTGCTCCGCATCCTGTGGCTCTGCTCTGCTCCCGCTCTGTTCCCTGCGGTTCCTGCCCTTTAGTCTGTACTGGCTCCTACCGGTTCCTGACCCTTCAGTCTGAACTGGTTCCTATCTGTTCCCTAATCTTACCTGCCTGCATTTCCGTGTCTCCTGAAGCAGTTTCTGTCCCTCCAGTCTGAAATGGTTCCTAACAGTTCCTGTCCTCCAGTCTGAACTGGTTCCTACCTGCTCCCTTTTCCCACTTATACCTGCCTATGTTCCGGTCCTACCTAAACCAGTTCCAGTCCCGCTAGCTGTGCCCACCTGCATGTGAAGAGTGCCAGCTGTGCCCGCCTGCCTGCCAGAGTGCCAGCTGTGCCCTCCAGAGTACCAGTCGTGCACGTCTGTACTAGCTTGCACCTGTCACTAGTGTTTTGTCCCTCAGTGGGATCAGCTGCCACAGCCAGCCACCGCCCTGGAGTGGTACCTGGCAGCTACCTGCCGCAAAAGCCTGAACTCACCATCAGAGGCTCCAGTGAACACCAAGGTAACTGCTTAGTCACACCCCTTCCAGGGTAGTCTGGTTTGTGGCACAGTGGGGCCATAATCCCCTCGCTCACGCCACCCAGTCAGGGTGTGAGTGTAAAGCCGGGATCACACATACGCGAGATACGGCCGAGTCTCGCAGGTGAAAACCCAGCTCTGGCACCGACACTCCAGAGCGGAGCGTGCAGCTCCATGTATTGCTGTGTGGCTGCACGCTCCTCTTCAGAGTGCCAGACCCAGAGCTGGGTTTTCACCTGCGAGACTTGACCTTATCTCGCGTCTCGCGTATGTGTGATCCCGGCCTAACAGGAGCTATGGCAAAGGCAACATAAGGACATGTGAGGGCTTGGAACAAGCAGGCAAATTATTTTATTTTTTTCCCTTCCATTTCATCCTTGTCTTTTGTTCCAGGGTCTAGAGAAACTTGAGAGAATAAAAAGCTTCTTTTATTTGGACTATATGGAATCAGCAGGCTAAATTGAGATGATCTGTCTAAAATGAATTTGGACTCATCAGAAGAAAGACAACAGATTTGGTTTTGTTTTCGGAAAAAATTAATAGTTGGCAAAAAAACCTGTCAGACAAAAAAAAGCCAGTAAAGATATCTATATTTATAAATATATACAGTACAGACCAAAAGTTTGGACACACCTTCTCATTTAAAGAGTTTTCTGTATTTTCATGACTATGAAAATTGTACATTCACACTTAGGGCATCAAAACTATGAATTAACACATGTGGAATTATTTACTTAACAAATAAGTGTGAAGCAACTGAAATTATGTTTTATATTCTAGGTTCTTCAAAGTAGCCACCTTTTGCTTTGGTGACTGCTTTGCACACTCTTGGCATTCTCTTGATGAGCTTCAAGAGGTAGTCACCAGGAATGGTTTTCACTTCACAGATGTGTCCTGTCAGGTTTAATAAGTGGGATTTCTTGCCTTATAAATGGGGTTGGGACCATCAGTTGTGTTGTGCAGAAGTCTGGTGTATACACAGCTGATAGTCCTACTGAATAGACTGTTAGAATTTGTATTATGGCAAAAAAAAGCAGCTAAGTAAAGAAAAAGGAGGAGCCATCATTACCTTAAGAAATGAAGGTCAGTCAGTCTGAAACATTTGGGAAAACTTTGAAAGTGTCCCCAAGTGCAGTGGCAAAAACCATCAAGCGCTACAAAGAAACTGGCTCACATAAAGACCGCCCCAGGAAAGGAAGACCAAGAGTCACCTCTGCTTCTGAGGATAAATTTATCCGAGTCACCAGCCTCAGAAATCTCAGGTTAACAGCAGCTCATATTAGAGACCAGGTCAATGCCACACAGAGTTCTAGCAGCAGACACATCTCTACAACAACTGTTAAGAGCCTTCATGGTAAAATAGCTGCTAGGAAACCACTGCTAAGGACAGGCAACAAGCAGAAGAGACTTGTTTGGGCTAAAGAACACAAGGAATGGACATTAGACCAGTGGAAATCTGTGCTTTGGTCTGATGAGTCCAAATTTGAGATCTTTGGTTCCAACCACCGTGTCTTTGTGCTAGGCAGAAAAGATGAACGGATAGACTCTACGTGCCTGGTTTGTGGGGGTGCTTTGCTGGTGACACTGTTGGGGATTTATTCAAAATTGAAGGCATACTGAACCAGCATGGCTACCACAGCATCTTGCAGCAGCATGGTATTCCATCCAGTTTGCATTTAGTTGGACCATCATTTATTTTTCAACAGAAAAATGACCCCAAAACACACCTCCAGGCTGTGTAAGGGCTATTTGACCAAGAAGGAGAGTGATGGGGTGCTACGCCAGATGACCTGGCCTCCACAGTCACCAGACCTAAACCCAATCGAAATGGTTTGGGGTGAGCTGGACCGCAGAGTGAAGGCAAAAGGGCCAACAAGTGCTAAGCATCTCTGGGAACTCCTTCAAGATTGTTGGAAGACCATTCCCGGTGACTACCTCTTGAAGCTCATCAAGTGAAGGCCAAGAGTGTGCAAAGCAGTCATCAAAGCAAAAGGGGTCTACTTTGAAAAACCTAGAATATAAGACATAATTTCAGTTGTTTCACACTTTTATGTTAAGTATATAATTCCACATGTGTTAATTCATAGTTTTGATGCCTTCAGTGTGAATGTACAATTTTCATAGTCATGAAAATAAAGAAAAATCTTTAAATGAGAAGGTGTGTCCAAACTTTTGGTCTGTACTCTATGTAAGGAGAAGGCAGGGACCCTCAATTGCCTTCTCTCTCCTGAGTAATGAGCACATGTGTTACGTGTGGCTTCCTAATGTTTTATGAATGTAATGTGCGGTTTTCTAATGTTCTTGCAATGTGTAATGCGTTGTTTATGTTCTCTTAACCCCTTAACCCCCGGAGCTTTTTTCGGTTTTGCGTTTTCGTTTTTCGCTCCCCTCCTTCCCATGACATCATTGGTTTTACCATGTCGTGCACTAGAAAACGGGCAAAAAATTCCAAGTGCGGTGAAATTGCAAAAAAGTGTAATCCCACACTTGTTTCTTGTTTGGCTGTTTTGCTAGGCTCACTAAGTGCTAAAAATGACCTGCGATTATAACTCTCCAGGTCATTACGAGTTCATAGACACCAAACATGTCTAGGTTATTTTTTATCTAAGGGGTAAAAAAAAAATCCAAACTTTGCTAAAAAAAGAAAAATGCACAATTTTCTGAAACGCGTAGCGTCTCAATTTTTTGTGATCTCGAGTTGGGTGAGGGCCTATTTTTGCGTGCCGAGCTGACATTTTTAAGGATACCAATCCGGTGTAGATACGTTCTTTTGATCGCTCATTATTGCATTTTAATGCAATGTCGCGGCGACCAAAAAAACTTAATTCTGGCTGCTTGAATTTTTTTCTCACTACGCTGTTTAGCGATCAGGTTGTTTTTTTTTTATTGATAGATTCTGAATGCGGAGATACCAAATATCTGTAGGTTTGATTTTTTTATTGTTTTATTTTGAATGGAGCAAAAGGGGATGATTTGAACTTTTATATTTTTTTTTCATATTTTTAAAAACATTTTTTTTTATTTTTGCCATGCTTTAATAGCCTCTATGGGAGGCTAGAAGCTGGCATAGCCTGATCAGTTCTGCTACATAGGGGCGATGCTCAGATTGGCCCTAGGGTAGCTGAATTACAGCATTGCTATTAGCACCGACCACAGGGTGGCGCTCACAGCAATCTGGCGTCAACAAGCACAGAGGTCTGCAGGAGACGGGGGTCATCGGTGCTCACATTTACAGCCAGATGGCTGGAAGCACATGTTAAATGCCGCTGTCAGAGTTTAACAGTGGCATTTAACTAGTTAATAGCTGACATGTCCCGGCTTTGATGAGGGATCACCGCCGGAGCCCGCATCAAAGCAGGGGGTTCTGCCATCGGGTGTGCTATTCCGTCCGATGGCAGAAAGGGGTTAATGTTTTACTCTGTAATGTGAATGCATTTGTACATGTTTAGCTTAGAGAGAGAGCTAAGGGTTAACCAGTTGGGAGGAGTTAAAAGGGGGACGTTGCAAAGCCTCTGAACTTAAGGAAGGCACTTCCTGTTCTTACAGCAGAGCCCAGGCAGGTTGCCCAGTGCAGGACATGCACCATAGAAAGGACAGAGTATTCCCTGGTCGAGGAGATAAAAGCTGCCCTAGCTTGATGGGCAGCATGGACGGACACTGGCTCGTCTGGATCGTCTCCAGGAGAACTACAGAGTTTGGGACCAGGATAGGAGCTGGTGCCATGCAACACACAGAGGCTTCAGGGAAATTGCAGTAAATTGCACCGTGTTCAGTAAAGTTTTACCGTTGGAGCAAAACTGTGAATTGTTGTGTTTCCTGAGACCTCGTCCTCTGCAAGCGGAGTGACTGTGTGCTTAAGGTAACTGACTGTACCGCAGGACTGGGACCTCACCTGTCTTTTCATGTGCAAGGTGCCGGGGTGCTCAATGACTGTGACCTAGTAAACTCACCCATGACTCCCACCCCGTGCCACCTTGTTACATATACACAACTTATGCAAAATGGGAAACATTTTGCAGAAAGGAAGAAAGGAAGGAATATATGGGCATGGAACTTACCATGCCTAAGCGCCCATTCCTGTCCAATATTCTGGAAAGCGCAGCTACATCTGGGGGGCTTCGTATCAAGCATTTGAGAAGAGAATAATGCCCCATTAGCTTTCAATTGGGCATCACTGTTCTTGAAGCTTGTATAAAGCTTCACAGCAAGCTCACATCGAACGTTTCCCATTTCTAAATTTCTCTGTTGGAAAAATAAAATAACATTGTACATCACAATTGTTCCCAAAGATTTGCAAATGAAAATTGTAGGCTGTAATAGCATGTCACAAAACAAAGTAATGTTATTTCGAAAGACGTTTGAATTTTTCTTTGCATGGACATCTCAATTGAGAATATACCAAATTTATATACTGTATTTCATTCCTGCAACACACAGTTTGTATCTCAGTAGATTTTGCCTCATCTCTTGACCTCCATGATGGTGTGCATCCCTAGACATAGTTCTTTTTTCTACAAGAGAAGAACAGATGTGGGCACAAATGAGCTCTCCAGTGATTTCCCATAACTGACCCTTGACATTGTTTTTCCCACTAAGGAGGTGTTCATAGAATTTTCTGTAATACACAATTTATAACGGGCATTCATTTACACATAAATAACAATCATAATTTGTCTACATGTCTTTTTTTAATTAAAATTATGTAGTAATAATATAATAATAATAATCTTTATATATATAGCGCCAACATATTCCACAGCACTTTACAGTTTAACAGTTTCAAACACAACAGTCATAAGTAACAACATTAACAAAGTAATAATTTAGTAAACAATGCACATAGAGATACAGGTTTCAGGTGTTCATGCTATAATATGATTATGATCTAATAATTCTACTTTATTACTACACTAAGGATTTGATGCCAGTTTATTGTATTTATTTCTACATTTTAGTGTCTCTAATACTCCACTTTCAATCCAAGTTAGGCTGTAATAGGTACACCATATGGTGAGTGATGCCCTTTAATTCTTTAAAACTCTTGAAAAACTATTACGTCACGGAGGGTGTCAAGGACTTTGTAGCAGGCTCAATAGCAGAGCCTGCTCCACACAGGGAAGATGCCAGCTACTTTACATAGCTGGATTCAGTCTTTATTAGAGGCAATCACCATCACCGCCGATTGCTTCTGTTAACCTATTAAATGCCCCTGGCATTTAATTGCTGCAAAACAGCCCAGGCATTTGTTCTGGCCCCCATCTGATCTAAAGGGATAGGCAAGGGAGCCGATGGATCGCCTTGAGAGCCGAATGTCAGCTGTAAGCAGTTTGGCAGTAAAGGTACCTTCACATTAAGCGACGCTGCAGCGATAGCGACAACGATGCCGATCGCTGCAGCGTCGCTGTTTGATCGCTGGAGAGCTGTCACACAGACCGCTCTCCAGCGACCAACGATGCCGAGGTCCCCGGGTAACCAGGGTAAACATCGGGTTACTAAGCGCAGGGCCGCGCTTAGCAACCCGATGTTTACCCTGGTTACCAGCGTAAAATGTAAAAAAAAAAAACAGTACATACTCACATTCGCGTCCCCCGGCGTCCGCTTCCTGCACTGACTGAGCGCCGGCGCTAACAGCAGAGCGGTGACGTCACCGCTGTGCTGTACTTTCACTTTCACTTTACGGCGCTCAGTCAGTGTGGGAAGCGGATGCCGGGGGACGCAAAGGTGAGTATGTACTGTTTGTTTTTTTACATTTTACACTGGTAACCAGGGTAAACATCGGGTTACTAAGCGCGGCCCTGCGCTTAGTAACCCGATGTTTACCCTGGTTACCAGTGTAAAACATCGCTGGTATCGTTGCTTTTGGTGTCAAACACGACGATACACGCCGGTCTGACGACCAAATAAAGTTCTGAACTTTAACCAACGACCAGCGATATCACAGCAGGATCCTGATCGCTGCTGCGTGTCAAACTAAACGATATCGCTAGCCAGGACGCTGCAACGTCACGGATCGCTAGCGATATCGTTTAGTATGAAGGTACCTTAAGGCTGGAGTCATACTAGCATATGGAATCTGATGTGAGAGCATCGGATGCGATATGTTAATGACCCTCGGCTCCTGCTCTGCTGCGAGTAAAAACCGAGTGTCATGCTACTGTGCTCCGATCTTCTCGTACAGAGCATGCTGCAATTGATATACAAAATCACACTGGCGCTTAAACTGAATAAGATCCTGTTAAAAAGCCACTGGCACCTTGGCAGGTGGCATATGCAGCCCTGCCTAGAGGAGCAATTGACACAAAATTGAAAATGTATTAAGGTACTGCGCTAGATAGCAGATTAGGACTAGTGCTGCAAGATCTACCTCCGTGCAGTGTGGCTGTTACATAAAGAAGGCACTTACTGGTGCATGCCTGAAGTTTTCACTCTTTTTTCAATAGTTCAATCCATGCCGATGAGGTGAGTCTTCTGCGTACAGTCCAGAATGAGCGAGAGTCCTCCCGTTAGCAAAATCCCCCTTGTGCTAGTAGTTGCATTGTCCAGCGGTAAGCCTAGGCCGAATGGCGCCGCCGTGTAATAGCGTTGCGAACGGGGGACTTGGTTTAGCGGTGACGTCACCTGTCCATATTAACGGACACAAACAGGGGCCAACCCAACGCGTTGCGAGGAACCCATCCCTCTTTCTCAAGGTATAGCTCCCCTGCTACTGCTGTCCTAATTTAACCACGCTCACCCTCATGCCTACAGGCCATTGGATCGCCTGATTAAAGAAGGCAACCAAGTTCAACTATTGAAAAAGTATTTATAGAGATTAAATGGATTTTCTGCTATTGGCACTCCCCTGCATGAAATAAATGAATGGATATTTTAAAAATAAATAAATAAATACATACACAAAAAGTGGATTCGTTGTTGCGTTAAGACAATACAAATAGTGCATTTAGTTGCGTATTCCCTATTAAAGGGGAATACCTATTTGAGGATGGGCAAAAAAAAAAAAGAAAGAAAATCATTTAAAATTATATATCTTTATTAATCAATCCTTATAAGATACTAGATGGTGGCTCGATTCTAACGTATCGGGTATTCTAGAATATGCATGTCTACGTAGTATATTGCACAGCCCACGTAGTATATTGCCCAGCCCACGTAGTATATTGCCCAGCCCACGTAGTATATTGCACAGCCCATGTAGTATATTGCCCAGTTACGTAGTATACAGCACAGAGCCACATAGTATATTGCACAGCGACGTAGTATACAGCACAGAGCCACGTAGTATATTGCCCAGCCATGTAGTATATTAATTAGTTAACTCTAGTGCTTACTTGCAGCCTGAAGCACCGGCCTATAGTAAACATTGGATCGGAGATGCAACATGACAGAGGCATGAAGGTCCAAACATTGGGCAGGGAACAACAGGAGTGAACAGAGAGGTAAGCAGTAAGGTGAATGTAAGTAGCAGTTTTTTGTTTTTAACATCTTACATTTATTATGCTCTGGGGTCTGGAGAGACTCCAAGTATAATTGGGCACATGAAAATTGCAGAGAATAAGTTCTCTTCAAGTCAAATTTCTCTGTGTCCTGTACAAGCAGGGAAATTCGAATTTTACCAGACAGGCTCATCTCTAGCCCAATGCAAAAATACCCAGACTCATATTGTTCAGTATGCCAAGCAATTAATGCCTAGCTCTTTACATACCACTCCATGATAATTATATTCAAAAAGGAGAAACATTAGAGCTTTTGGCAAAATTTCTATAACAACCTTTATTGAAACTCATCTCATCTCAGCTCATCTCTAGCATAGAGATATTCACAACACCGCTCTGAAGAGCAGCCATAAATGATTGTGCACCCTGTTATTCAGACCTCATTAATGGAGAACCGTCATGCCCATCACTCCCATCACAGCTGTTTGTCTGGCAGCTTCTGAAAGGAATAAAGTTCATTGTCACACTTTTTATAAGGCGGCCAGGCACCATCCTAATGCCATTAACCTGCAGATTAACCCTATATCTGCAGGTTAATAGTGTTATCCGATATGAAAGGTTCCTTTTAGGGTACCGTCACACAATGCCATTTTCATCGCTACGACGGCACGATTCGTGACGTTCTAGCGATATCGTTACGATATCGTTGTGTCTGACACGCTACTGCGATCCGGAACCCCACTGAGAATCGTACGTCGTAGCAGATCGTTTGAAACTTTCTTTCGTCGTCTAGTGTCCCGCTGTGGCGGCATGATTGCATCGTGTGACACAGGTTGTATACGATGTGCGCACAGTAACCAACGGCTTCTACATCGCAAATACGTCATGAAATTATCGCTCCAGCGCCGTGTATTGCAACGTGTGACCGCAGTCTACGACGCTGGAGCGATAATCATACGACGCTGCAACGTCATGAATCGTGCCGTCGTAGCGATGTAAATGGCACTGTGTGACGGTACCCTTAAAAAAAACACAGTTGGAAATGGTATGTTTACACCATGTCTACACAAATCACTTTCTGCATTGCTCTGGTACGTGGGATCTTGTTGATATGAACAACCATTGATTTATTACTGTAATTTATCAAAACTTTCCTGCCAGTTATTGTCTACAGCTCTTTATAGACCTATTTGTCTTCATAGTTTCAGAACGCAATGAAGCCCTGCATAACCTGATTCTATATGTATGTATTTTGCTCTTTCATCTTTCTCTTCTCTTGCCATTTGTATGTGCAAAAGACAATGGGTAAAGGTGGAACACCATAACACAAGACTACTAGATCAGGCAATTCACAAATATTGTTTGAATTCAGTAACCATAGAGATACATGTCTATTCGCAGGGGTTGTAGACGCAAACATTTTTATATTTTTAATCAGAAATTGCATAAATCTTTTTTTTTTCATGTACAAGTATTAAACACGGTTGCAAAAAGAGTACATAGCCTACATATCTTTCTGCTACATTATAATTAAGGAAATTAATTAAGGAAAGTATCTGTATGATACAGATCCTGAAGAAGGGGTGTCAACAGTCAGAGACATCCTGATGCCTTATGTAAAAGGCAGTTTACTACCATCTTTGTCTTTCAAATCATTCAATACATGACACTTACAGAGCTCAATTACTATATTAGTCCTGTTATTCTGGGGCTAAAACTATACAGCATCAACCTTAAAGGGCACCTGTCACCCCGTTTTTTGAAGATGAGCTAAAAATACCGTTAAATAGGGGCAGAGCTGGGCGTTACATTAGTGTCTTTGTGTGCCTTTATAACCTACCTAAGCTGCCGAAATACCTTTGTAAAGTCGCCGTTTTCTGCTGTCACTCACGCTGGTCTGGTCATATGGGCGTGGTGACAGCGCTGTTTCTCCCCCAGAAACCTGCTCATCATTACGTTGGTGGGGTAGTGGTGTGCGCATGTCCAAAGCGAAGATCCACTGCCCAGGAGATTCAAAACAGCGCGGTCTTCGCTATTCGCCGTTTACCGGTGGGCGCGGCCATCTTTCCTGTGGCCGCGCGTGCGCAGATGGAGCGCTCTGCTGCCCGGGGCTTCAGGAAAATGGCCGCCGCGATCTCCATCTGCGCACGCGCGGCCACAGGAAAGATGGCCGCGCCCACCGGTAAACGGCGAATAGCGAAGACCGCGCTGTTTTGAATCTCCTGGGCAGTGGATCTTCGCTTTGGACATGCGCACACCACTACGCCACCAACGTAATGATGGGAGAGAAACAGCGCTGTCACCACGCCCATATGACCAGACCAGCGTGAGTGACAGCAGAAAACGGCGACTTTACAAAGGTATTTCGGCAGCTTAGGTAGGTTATAAAGGCACACAAAGACACTAATGTAACGCCCAGCTCTGCCCCTATTTAACGGTATTTTTAGCTCATCTTCAAAAAACGGGGTGACAGGTTCCCTTTAATGAAACAGGAAACTAAGTATAAAAATGCATTCTAATGTGTTGTAAATATATTGCCATAAAAATATATATAATCAAAGAAAAAATATCCTTCATTTTGCTTTTCTGTACATTTTTCCACAAGGACACAAATTAAATACATAAATAAAAAGCTTTGAAAAAGGTACAAAATCAAAATTCCTTGTATCAAAAAAATTCCCTAAGATTAGATTTTTTTTTCTTTTATGCACTTGCAACAGCAGAACAGTTAATGAATTACCCCAGCTAGGTCAGGCAGTGAAACTGTAGCACGTGCACTAGTTATTTCACAAAAATAAAGTAGCGTATGGATTGAAAAGGACCAAGGAGTAAATAGAGTGGGCTCTGTGCACATTGCACTCTGCTTTTAGCCCAGGAGGCCATAAATCTCTTTTGAAACAGAAATTATACCCGCCTATTTCCTCGAAAAGAAAAATGGATCACTACAGTGAGGCAGGGTCAACATCCATTTATCTGCATAAGTCTTTGTCAGTGAAGATGTCAGGTTTTATCAGCCTAGACAAAGCATGCTTGATATTGCTATTAACTTGAATGGCTTTGTTTTTTACAATGCTAAGGCCAGGAGAGCTGCTTACTTATCAGATTTCCCTGTGTCAATTTTGACCACTTATCAGTGAACAAAATGCATTTTATACGAAAAATATAGCACATAAGAAAGCATACTTGTGTAGGGGGTGTGATATTGATCCTGTAAGATTTTTTATTTATTGTGATACTGCTACACTATCTGGTGTATTTTCTGGTACTGCTACACGTACAAGTGTATTACCAGCCGTGCATAAGATTATTGCTACACCTGAAGTGTATTAGTCAGTATATATATATATATATATATATATATATATATATATATATATATATATATTATTGATTACATGTTTTGCACCGATATTGTTGATAGGGAAAGTGAGTTCCCTGGGCCGTTCATTACATATAGTGGTAGGGGGAGTAGTACCCTAAGTTGGCCACTAGATGGGGGCATTATTAGTGGGATAGTAATAGTTAATTGTAGGAGGGACACGTTGGGATAAGTAGTGGGTTTTTGGAAGTTGGGGCCGAGGCGCCCATGTGGAACACAGGGCTGACTAGCCCAGGGCAACACTGTGCCTCGCAACGTTTGTTAGAAAAGTGGGCCCAGCAGTCAGTATCCAGGGGGCCAGAGTATAGCACGAAGCACAGTGACACCAGGGATAGTGGTGCAGTATAAGTGGGACTGCAGTGCTATGGGAAGAAGGCTAAGCAGAACGGGAGCAAAGGTTCCAGATGTGGCAGATATTTGCGTGGGCTGCTATTCTAAGGACTGGGGAGAAACGGCAGAGAATACCCCACAAGAAGCAGGAATTCTGGGCATTGGGGACACTGAGGGACCGGAGGAAATGAACCCTCATGAACATGATCTTGTGCTGAGAGGGGGTGATATAGGGCTCACTGTCGGCCATGACAGCAACACTGTCCCCGGCTTCCTACACTAGTGCCAGAGATTATAGTAACAAGGCAGAGTAAAGATGTATAATGTACGCTGTCATGGGCGGACATATAATTGGTGCAACCTGCGCACAAGGGCCTATTTCTACCTCCAAAGCAAGTTAAATTTTTGCATTTTTAGGAGCTCTTGGGCTGCAAAAGGCCCATATATTGTTCTTGTACAGGGGCCCTTTTCTGTCTGTGTCCGCCACTGTACGCCGTTATCCAAACAATCTATTCCACCCGCAGTGTGCATGAATTGTTAACGAGTAATAAGTCGGAGATGTCCTTTTTTACTCCCAATAGCGGTGTCTTTCCAGTGATGTCAGCATTGTTACTCCCATTGGGCAGATTGGCTCCAGCCCATTTAATAAATTTGGTTAGATTGGACATCTTATCTGATGTCACTGACTGACTGCAGCAGTAACATGACACAATAATTTCAAGTCACCTCCCTGGAACAACAGAGCTGACATTGCTAGAACGATGCCGCTGAGGGATATAGGTAAACATTGTTTTTAATTTCGATGATGCATCAAGCAGTTGTTGTCCAGTAGTTAACACTCCCTTTAAAACATCATTATTTTTTTGAATATGGTCCATTAAATAAAATGTTTGAAATCAAAGTTCCTTTTGGCAAGCTGTTTATATATTTAAAGTCATAGCGAGTGCACACATCTTGCATAAATGTTCTTTTCTAATGACAGAAACTACCAAACAGAACTTTTCTTCAACTACACGTAGAGCCTGACTGGTTGCAATTAGCAAAATTATTTCTTAGAACAATTTTTAATTGAGAGGTGTTTTTCTTCAACCTTATCCTCTCCGTGAAATATTATTAAATCAAGAAAACTATTCTCAGCCACATCTCACAATTAATGATATAGTACGCCATACTGTGGCCATGCCACCACTTGCTGTGGCTTGGTTTATTATCAAGCTCTCACCCTGACCAAATGGCCTGGATGGAAGACTACTCCAAGCCCAACCATATATCTCCGTTGATGCCACAGTCAGTTGTACTTGCCAGCTCTCCTGGATTATCTGGGAGGCTCCTGAGAAAAGGACACATTAGTGGTTGCAGCTACATTCAGAAATTAAGAAAATTTTCATTCTCCATTTCATTTTAAAGTGAACCTGTCATTTGATCATGCTTCCCAAACCACGGGCAAGATGAATTAAACCCTGCCTCTATGATGGTAGCCAGGTATAACACTCTCTGAAAGGCTCCAACATTTCAGAGAAAATATAATGTAAAGTATCAGCAAGGATAATTCCGTCTCTGCCCTTGGACAACCTTTCCTAGCGCTGACCTTTGGAGAAGCTGGCTGGTGGCAATGTCAGACTAGTCCAGTCTTCGGCTCTGGTCTCCAGCCAGTTTGGGCACCATGAATCAGGTGACAGATTCCCTTTCAGTTTATTAGACATTTGGAAGCTCTCAGAATTCCTTGCCTTCCCTTAGTATTTGTAGCACAACGTGCATTTATCTTGGTTACCATTACTTTTATTTTATGAAAAAAACGCATAACACATAACCAGCCAGACCTTTAACTTAATTTGTGCTGGTTATGACTCAAGAATATTACTACAAGGAGGGGGATATTTGTGGCTGACAAAATGGTATGCTCCTCTGGGAGTTTAAACAAAGAGAATAAAATAAATCTGATATGTGAATCAAACTCACCCATTTAAATTTTTGTATCCCATTGTATCTGTATACTGTTTCTTTTTCACTGACTACTGTTTAGTAGATGTTTGGGAAGCCTCCATCAGTTGTTTTTATCATTCAAGTTTAATGACATATGGATGCTAATAAATGGACACTTGGATTATAAAGAAAACTTGTGTCAGCATACTAATGGGAACTTTTTTTTTATAGAAGAAAAATAACTGTTGTCTGAATAAGATAAACAAATGAAACTTGCAATGAGATATATATTTACAGCATTAGTCAGCTTTTAACAAGCCTTTCCCAATAGTTTGAAAAGCTATTGTCATCAGAGCAAGTGCAGAGAACGCTAGATCTACGTTACACTAATATAGTGGGATTATGGTTTTAACGCGCGCACACATAATTCAGCATGGAACTGTAAGCTGCTAAAAAGCCAGAGATTCCAGATGGATGACTACAAGTCCTTCTGATGCTATTACTCTTATTTGAAGTGAATTTACTAAGTATAATCTGCATGAATGACTCATTCATGTTTACATAAAACACATTTATGATGTAACAAAGAGGCTTTTTTGTTCAAAAGTTACTTATTAAAAGTGGTATACAAGGGTTGGTAACTGTAAACTGCTGCTAAGGTCCAATATAGGCTGATTTGCCATCTCACAATTCAGACCACCTTATTCTTTTACAATATTATCATGTGAACATGAAACTATATTGGAAGATAACATTCAGTATGATAGATTAGCACTGACCCATCTGAGAGTAACATGAAATAATGACAGAGACCATGATTCTATTGCTCGGTCACTCACTTAAGGCCTGAACACACATTATGCCAACTTAGGCCAATATCAACAGGTTCTTATTAGATTCTAATGTGCATAGTTGATGTACAGGAAGAACTGAAAATCGATTTTGAATAATTAATCTTTTTGTTCTCTATATATTGTACCGAAGCCAGGTAGAACTGGGTTAATCCTAGCACTGCAGGTCTTGATTAGATGCACCTGTCTAGCTTTGACTAAAAACAAGGACCTGTGGTCAATAGGTGTGTCAGTCTGCTGGATGTTGAGCAGAGTCGAGTGTGCTGCTGGTGAGTTACCAGCCAAAATGTGAGCTGTACCTTTGTGATAGGGCTCATATTCATATGCGAGAAAAATAACAGTCCGTAATCTTGACCAAAAAGCGGACGAGTGACAAGCGAGTGTCATGCGAATACAATGCGATTTCCACATCTAGCATCCGATTTACATCCAAGTGCACTGCGATTGCTATCCGATTGTAATGCGATTTTAACCCCTTCACCCCAAAGCCTGTTTTCAACTTCCTGACCAGGCCATTTATTTCAATTCTGACCACTGTCAATTTATGAGGTCATAACTCTGAAACGCTTCAACGGATCCTGGTGATTCTGAGAATGTTTTCTTGTGGCATATAGTACTTTATGATAGTGGTAAAATTTCTTCTATATGACTTGCATTTATTTGTGAAAAAAATGGAAATTTGGTGAAAATTTTGAAAATTTTGTAATTTTTAAACTTTTAGTTTTTATGCCCTTAAATTGTGAAGGAACAAATTATGAAAGGTTCTCCATTTTGTGCTAGATTCTCCATTTTGTGTTTTTGACTCCATTTTCTTGTTGCTTAAAGATAAATTCTGTTATTTAATTAGGTAAAAGGTTACAGCTGCCATGAAGTAATTTTATCTTGTTGTTCACAAGCCTGGTATGCAACTAGGCTATGGTTCATAATTGGTATAAAGACCTTGAGTCTTCTGACTCGAGCCAGACAATAGATTCGGGGGTGTATCACTATACAAGACTGAGGCATCTGTTAGAAAAACACATACTATGCCAAAAAGACATGACCATATCTGTAGTTTCCATTTTTCCTGTATCCTCATGGGTTAAGTTTTTCCTGCATTCTTATAGGTTAAGAACTGTGAGCGTGTTTTTATACTATTGGTTGAAGTAGAATTTGCTAACATGATAAAAGTACAACACAATAAACGGGGGCTAGGAATCTCCTTTGATTCTCCCAAACAGAGCTACGTCTCCGTCTGGTCATTTTCAGTTGCCGGCAACGCCCTGTAGATTAATTTGGAAATCACTGAGTTAACCGTGAAGGATCAATTTAGATCCTCCCTCAACAGTTGGCGCCCAAGAACGTGGGGCCCCAAGCAGGAACGCCTCTGCCCCCCGGAGGACAACAAGACAAAGGACCCTCGGACCGGACACAGGCACTGGAAAATTGGGACTGATCATCCCCCACAACAACCACGGTAAGTTGGCAGTTATACTGTCCAGACTGACCGTTTGGTGTGGTTTTCCTGTGTTTGTTGCTGCAAAGAGGATCTGAGGTTTGTCCCCGAAGGTGGGATGATTTTTGGGTGGAATCATATAGAGGTGTAGTTCCGTTGGGAGCCCAGTGCTCGAACCGTACCTCATAAGGGACGGACACCCTGGATTAACCAGTGATGTAATTCTCTTTACAGTCAAAATATCCTGAATTCCTGATCACTGTTAGAATCAGGCGCGGTGAGGTGATCGAAGATTGGATAGGATGCGTAACTCAGGTATATATTGATTTAAATATATCCAGAGGAGTCCGGAGAGAAGTCTAAGACGCCCTCCTCCTTTCACTGAGTACCGCGTTTTTGGGTTGTCCCAGCGGGGGACAGAGAGACCCAGTGGAATAAAACCGTAAGGCCGTCGGTATTATGCACGACTAAGTAAGGGTATTTAGCTCTAAAGGAGAATCAGTTTCCGTGGAAGAAGAAGAAGATTTTGAATTGTGTGATGAATTTGATATTGTTAGCTCAAAGATGGGGAAAGAAATCTGTCAGGAATGCAGGGAAAATATTCTCAATTATTGTTTTTTTCCTAAGGTGTTCTGGTATGTGAATTGTGCGATGAAGATTTTGTAGAAATTAATTAAGTCTGAGAACTGCTGTATTCCGTTTCTGTGTTTATCTCTAAAATATCCGATGGGAGGGGTCGAGCAGCTGCGCTGTTGCTTTCTCCCTTCTGCGCTGAGGAATGCTGTGATTTTCTTATCTATGCTGTGTTTCTGGTGTGGAGGGGGCACACACATGGCTGCGCTCTTGAGTTTCACTGTATTTTCCTGGTGTAGTACGCGCTGGTAGATCTGTGTTTTGTTTAAAGCGACAATATTGTTTTGAAGTACAAAGAAATATTGTAAATTGAAAGTGAAATCTAGTGCCTAGTTCTAAAAGGAAACTAGTAAGTGATTGTTTGGTTATCAGTGTGATTGAAAGATTGGTAAAAGATTTACCTGCTTCAAGTTGAGTGGTTGATATACAGCAAATTGAGGATCAACAGAGGATGTGAATTCTGATTGTTTTGTCACGTTGGAAAGGGAAAGTTGTCTATTACTATGACAAAAAACTGGATGTTTTGTGGTGCAGAAAGGAATTGAGAAAGTGATTGAGGGTAATGTGTTAGAAAGACAAATAATTAAAAATAATAATCTGAAACAGGGGGGCTCCCTGTTAGATGATATGGTCCCTCCCCAGGAAATCAAGCCTCTCCTCCCGACTGTAAGTTCCGTGCCCCTCATTCCCAAAGCACCAATATATACTGGGTTGCCAAAACTTAGTGCGCCCCCACCCTATGATCCTGCCGGGTGGATTTGTGATGTATGCGGAGTTACTAATTCTCAGTGTAGAGAGGTCTGTTACAATTGTGGAGCGAGGAGATCCGGGGTTGTAGTCCCCACCTTTCTCTTGCTAAACGCTGACGGCATCTATTATCGGCCACCGCCAGCACCAGCTCCTGTTATGCCTAGTATTGCTAGTGGTTATGAGTATCTGCCCCCACTTACCTTAGTCACTCGGTCAGAGACAGGATATACAGAGGAGATAGAAGATTTCCAGGAAATGTATTCTAATGTTATTCCTGGACCCCACCGTCATGATGTGCTCTTTAGGATAGGGACAGGGGATCTCACAAAACAACATGTTGGGGCCATAGTAAATGCCGCAAATAATCAACTCCACCATGCTGGAGGACTGGCTGCAGTGATTTCACAGAAAGATGGACCCATGATGCAGTAAGAATCTAATTCATATATACAAACTTATGGCCAGGTAGAAACAGGACAGGTCGCAGCAACCAGAGCAGGACAGCTTCCGTGTCAATATGTAATACATGCAGTGGGGCCACGGTATTATCCTACCAACATTCCCAGGTCCCAACAGTTGCTTACTGAGGCTGTCCAGAACGCAATCCTGTATGCCTCTTCCGTTCCTCCCGGTACGATGCCTCAACGTACAATGGCCATACCATTATTCTCTGCCGGTATCTTCCAATATCCCAGGAAGGATGCTGCCATGGTTATAGTATCAGCAATAGAGCGCTGTATACAGGAAAACCCCATAAAATTGGAGGAGGTCCGATTTGTCCTTGATAGCCGCCTAACGGCCCATTAGGCAATACAATCTGTAACTGTAACAGAGCCTCCTGCCCCACTTCCGCAGCAGATGCCACCTCCTCCCGCCCCCGAGTCAGTAATATCAGAGTTTGAAGAAGATGATGTGAAAACTACTCCTGGCAGGCCAAAGTATACCCCCTTTTCTCCATCGCAGATAGACACCCTTTGTAACCAATTACCCGACCCAGAAATCTCCCCCATGGCCTTCTATAGACAAATAGCAGCGAATCGAGAGATTTATTCCACTCCCCGGAGAAGTCTGTTACACTTACTCCAAGTGAAGGCTGGGGAGGGGTATTTTCCAATTATTGAGGGTGGCATAATGTATAATGTGAACCTGGATGGGGGAACATATGAGAGTGGTGTTGATTTATGTAATGCTTTAAAAGTTTGGGCACAAGATAGATTAGCGGACCAAGCTACCTCCCTCACAGATGTCACACAGGACAAGGGGGAGACTGCCGAGAAGTTTTATGGGCGTTTTATGGTAGTGTTTAAAGATTTGGGATTCTCATTGTATAACAAAGCCCATTCACACCTTTTTGTGGCAGCTTTAATGTCCGGCCTTAAATCTGAATTGAAAGAGGCAATAATGTCATTAAAAAAAATGCATTAAAAGTAATTAAAAGTTTTCAGAAGAATTTAGCATGTTCTGCATCAACAGGGAAATCAAGGGTTAAAACTGTAGCTGCAGCAATCTCTGCTCCAATTCCAGCCCCCACCCCAGGTACAAGCACGCAGCTGGTTCCTTATCAGTGGCCTGCCCAGCAGCAAACTCTAGTTCCAGCCCTCCCACCTTACACGAATCCAGTCTCATACTCCAATACCCCTTTTTAACCCTGTATGGGAATCTCACTCCCTCTCAAGCCCCGTCATGTCAATTCTCAGACCAAGAGTTTGTTTTAATCAGTGTAGATGGCAGACCTAATAAATATACTCTTATAAAACCTATCCCCGTGGGACCCTTTCCCTGAAGTTACTGCTCAGTTCATAATCTCTCCTATATGTCCGGTAAATTTACTGGGGGCAGATTTATTATCACAGTTCCGCTCCAGAATATAATTCCAAGATGATGGACAGATGGTCCTTACATTATATAACCCCTATGCAGATTAATATAATGTGGCTGATCTTTTGTGTGTGCACAAACAGAGCAGGAAGCCATTGCTGCCACTGTTAGTCTTCTCAAGTATCTGGCAGATCTGAACTGTCGGGTTTCGGCCTCGAAACTTCAGTTCTGCCTTGGTCAAGTGATATTTTTGGGTCACTGTCTCCTTCAGGGTGTCAGACACCTCTCAAAAGAAAGAAAAGTAGCCATCAGCTCCCTTCCTTTTCCAAAAGATGAGACTGAACTCCAGCGTTTTCTTGGACTATGTACTTATTGTTGTCAGTGGATACCTGACGCATCCCGCATAATGCAATCTCTCTATAATGTCCTGAAAGACGGTTCAAGATATGCTGATGATTTTGGCAGATTCCACACCGGATACGCTGTTACTACGGAAGATACTGTAGTGCACGGAGCTGCACTCCCTCCCTCCCTCACTGTCAGCATAAGAAGCAGAACTTCAGGCTCTGTCTACTGCATGTGTTCTGGCCAAAGACAGGTGGGCTAATATTTACACAGACTCACAGTATGCATTTGGTATTGCTCATGATTTCGGAGCCCTATGGGCCAATCGAGGGTTTATTACCACCGCCGGGACTCCAGTGAAGAATGCTGAAGCTGATAAAACCCTCATGGACTCAATCAAATTACCTACCCAGGTGGCCATTATCAAAGTTAAGGCGCATGGTCCTAAGAACAGTCCACAGACTGTTGGTGACGCCTTTGTGGATATGCAAGCAAAGGCTGCTGCTTTCCTACCCGTTGAACTGAACATACCGACTATGGTGACCACACGCTCTCAGCGTAAACAGTTACAAGAAACACTGACTCTACAGGAACCTGATGATCGACGACATACTGAGGTTTTCTGTCGGACCCCACGAGACTGCTTAATGACGATGCAGAGAATGTCCCCAAAAGGAAGAAGTGAAGCAGTGGAAGGCTGATGGAGCACGTATGGACAATGGTCTCTGGAAAAAGGACCAACTTGTGTGTCTCCCTAAGCGGATGTACACTGCTATTGCCATGTGGGCACATGGGTCCACACATCGAGGAAAAAAACAGGCCCTAGCCCTGGTACAAAAATTCTACTGGGCTCCAGGTATTTCTACAGTCTTGACAGCACTCAATCGTGCATGTAATATCTGTCAGACCTGCAATCCCGGTCAACTTCAACATGTACCCCCGAAGCACCTTGCAAAGCCCGACTATCTGTTCCAAAGGCTCCAGGTGGACCACATCACGTTGCCTAAGTTTGGAAGGTATGAATATTGTCTGGTGGTTGTCGACATGTTCTCCAGTTGGCCTGAAGCATTCCCCATTACCAACGTGACTTCAAAGACTACAGCGAAGAAACTGGTGATGGAAGTTATATGCAGATATGGTGTTCCAGAAGTCGTCGAAAGTGACCAAGTTCCGGCCTTTTCTTCTCATGTGTATCAGGAGGTTCTGACAAGGTTTGTATCCACTGTAGCCCTCCATACTCTATACTATCCACAATCCAGTGGGAAAGTTGAGAGGCTGAATGGCACACTGAAGGGACAATTGACCAAAATGATGCAGGAGACTACGGCTCCATGGCCAGAGCTCCTACCCATTGTACTGTACCACATTCGTACTACCCCTAAGGCAAAACATGGCCTGTCCTCATATGAGATATTGTTTGGTGCTAGGCCCCCAGTTGTAAACTTCCAGCCTCAGTAGTTATCAGAAGAAACTGACCGTGCTGTTCAATATGTTATTCAGCTTAGTAAAAATCTTGCTAACATCTATGTTTTAGTTTTTTTCTTCCCTTCCAGATTCTGCAGAAACCGAACACTTGTCACAATTTAAAGTCTGGTGGTTTCATGGTCGTGAAAAGGCATGTCAGAAAACACGGACTAGAACCCTTGTATGACGGTCCCTACCAAGTCCTCAGTATCACTCCTATGTCAGTAAAGCTGGAAGGAAGGTCAACGTGGATCTACGCATCGCACTGCAAGCTGGTCAAACAGACTAGTAGCAAATAAGGGGACATAATGTTTTGGTTTTTCGTATTTCCATATAATAATATTGGTAACCGCATGGGACAGCCTAAATTCCCCAAGATCCTTGAGTAATAAGTTTGTACAATATCATGAAAGATTAGTAGTACAGATGGGTATAGCCAATAAAATTGTTAGCTCTATTTTCATTTACCCTATGATTACACAAATGTGGGATACATTGGTTAGGGCCACAGACTATCTAGATGATCAAATTTGGGATATATTGGATATACTTAATACTAATGTTGCTGTCCAAAACCAACTTATCATAGTCACTAATCAATATACTGTAGTATTGGGTTACTTAACAGCAGCACAGGGTGGTATGTGTCAGGTTATTGGACCTGCCTGCTGTCATTATATAGATCCCAACAGCACTATGAAGTTAAAGTTAAAGTTAGAGGATATTCAAAGACTCAGAGATTAATATAATAAAGACAATGACCGTAATAAGGACAGTTGGTGAGCAGACACCTTCTCCTTTCTTAATCCAGCAAATTGGTTTGAGGGACTTGGGGGCTGGATAGCTGGAATCTTGCAAAGTTTGTTATATATTGTTGCCTTTATCCTTGTTATATATGTAATACTAAAACTTGTTCTTTGGTGTATTTCTGTATGTATTAGGAAATTCTGCACTAAGATAACTAGTGATGATACCAAAAGCGTTGCCACTCCTGCTCTTCTCTACACCGATTTCACAAAGATACCTGATGAAGATGTTGAAGCCAAGCGCATGGCTATCTTCAAAAGATCCCCACCACTGTTATCAATAATTGTTATTCGTAAATTCTAGTATACAGGGGGGACGGGTACACCGCAACAGCCATGGCTGGTAACATGGCACCAGCCATGTGAAGACCAGTACCCCTCGAGTTTAGAGCTTGGGATAGTACCTCTGATGCTGGACATTAATTAACAAAATTTATCTAGGGGGGAATGTGAAGGAACAAATTATGAAAGGTTCTCCATTTTGTGCTAGATTCTCCATTTTGTGTTTTTGACTCCATTTTCTTGTTGCTTAAAGATAAATTCTGTTATTTAATTAGGTAAAAGGTTACAGCTGCCATGAAGTAATTTTATCTTGTTGTTCACAAGCCTGGTATGCAACTAGGCTATGGTTCATAATTGGTATAAAGACCTTGAGTCTTCTGACTCGAGCCAGATAATAGATTCGGGGGTGTATCACTATACAAGACTGAGGCATCTGTTAGAAAAACACATACTATGCCAAAAAGACATGACCATATCTGTAGTTTCCATTTTTCCTGTATCCTCATGGGTTAAGTTTTTCCTGCATTCTTATAGGTTAAGAACTGTGAGCGTGTTTTTATACTATTGGTTGAAGTAGAATTTGCTAACATGATAAAAGTACAACACAATAAACGGGGGCTAGGAATCTCCTTTGATTCTCCCAAACAGAGCTATGTCTCCGTCTGGTCATTTTCAGTTGCCGCAACGCCCTGTAGATTAATTTGGAAATCACTGAGTTAACCAAAATCAATTTAGATCCTCCCTCAACAAAATTAGAGAGTCATATCATACAAAATAGTTAATAAATAACATTACCCACATGTCTGCTTTACATTGGCACAATTTTGGAAACATAATTTTTTTGTTAGGAAGTTATAAGGGTTAAAAGTTGACTAGCGATTTTTCATTTTTACAACAATTGCAAAACCATTTTTTTAGGGACCACCTCACTCTTGAAGTGACTTTGAGTGGCCTATTTGACAGAAAATGCCCAAAAGTGACACCATTCTAAAAACTGCACCTCTCAAGGTACTCAAAACCACATTCAAGAAGTTTATTAACCCTTCAAACGATTCACAGGAATTTTTGGAATGTTTAAAAAAAAATTAACATTTAACTTTTTTTCACAAAATTTTTACTTCAGATCCAATTTGTTTTATTTTACCCAGGGTAACAGGAGAAATTAGACCACAAAAGTCATTGTACAATTTGTTTTGAGTATGCCAATACCCCATATGTAGGGGTAAACCACTGTTTAAGCACATGGCAGAGCTCGGAAGGGAAGGAGCGCCATTTGACTTTTCAATGCAAAATTTGCTGGAATTGAGATCGGACACCATGTCGCGTTGGGAGAGCCTCTGATATGCCTAAACAGTGGAAACCCCCCACAAGTGACACCATTTTGGAAAGTAGACCCCCTAAGGAACTAATCTAGATGTGTGGTGAGCACTTTGAACCTCCATGTGCTTCACAGAAGTTTATAATGTAGAGCCATAAAAAAAGCATATTTTTTTCACAAAAATGAACTTTTGCCCCAAATTTTTTATTTTTCCAAGGGAAACAGGACAAATTGGACCCCAAAAGTTGTTGTGCAATTTGTCCTAGAGTACACTGATACCCCGTATGCGGGGGTAAACCACTGTTTGAGCGCATGGCAGAGCTGGGAATGGAAGGAGTGCCGTTTGACTTTTCAATGCAAAATTGGCTGGAATTGAGATCGGAAACCATGTCGTGTTTGGAGAGCCCCTGATGTGCCTAAACCATGGAAACCCCCCACAAGTGACCCCATTTTGGAAAGAAGACCCCCTAAGGAACTTATCTAGATGTGCGGTGAGCACTTTGAACCCCTAATTGTTTCACTAAAGTTTAAAATGTAGAGCCGTGAAAATTAAAAAATCATTTGTTTTCCACAAAATGATCTTTTAGCCTGCAATTTTTTATTTTCCCAAAGGTAACAGGAGAAATTGGACCCCAAAAGTTGTTTTCCATTTTGTCCTGAGTATGCTGATACCCCATATGTGGGGGGAACCATCGTTTGGGCGCATGGCAGAGGTCGTAAGGGAAGGAGCACTGTTTTGGAATACGGACTTTGATGGAATGGTCTGCGGGTGTCACATTGCGTTTGCAGCACCCCTGATGTACCTAAACAGTAATAACTCCCACATGTGACCCCATATTGGAAACTAGACCCCCCAAGGAACTTATCTAGATGTGTTGTGAGTAGTGTTGAGCGATACCTTCCGATACTTATATCAAATATAAAATATCGGATATCGCCGAGACCGATACCCGATACCAATACAAGTCAATGGGACACAAGTATCGGAAGCTATCCTGGATGGTTCCCAGGGTCTGAAGGAGAGGAAACACTCCTTCAGGCCCTGGGAACCATACTCATGTAAAAAATAAAGAATTAAAATAAAAAATATGGATATACTCACCTCTCCGGCGGCCCCTGGACCTTACCGATTGTAACCGGCAGCCTCCGTTCCTAAGAATGAGGAGTTTAGGACCCTCGATGACGTCGCCGCCTGTGATTGGTCGCGTGCCGCTCATGTGACCGCTCACGCGACCAATCACAAGCCGCGACGTCATCGCAGGTCCTAAACTCCTCATTGAGGACTTCCAGAACACCAGAACAATGCGATCGCATCGCGTTGTTCCGGTGGGAGAGTGCAGGGAGCCCCCGTCCCTGCGCGATGCCCCTCTATGTCGCTGTCACTACTGACAGCAGCATCAGAGGGGTTAAATGCCCACGATTGGCGCTAGCGCCGATCGTGGGCATTGCTGCGGGGTGTCAGCTGTCACATACAGCTGACACCAGCACGCGATCGCCGCGGTGCTCACTGTGAGACCGCGCGATCGTGCTGCCGTACTAGTACTGCGGTTTGCTGGAACTCAGTTCCCGCAGAGTAGTACTAGTATGGCGCATGTCGAGAAGGGGTTAACATGAGCTTTTACATACAGCAGTTCTCCATGTAATTTACACAGCATTTTCAAAGGAAATGTTGTCAAAAAACATATATATATATACATAAATAAATGTGTGTATGGATATATATATATATATATATATATATATATATATATATATATAATTGTTAGATAGTTAAGAAGAGAAGCCGGCAATTTCTGTGCGCGTACAATAAAATCACACTGACAGGTTAGAATAGAATAGATAGAGTAGATATATGCACATAGAATACATATATATATATATATATATATATATATATATATATATATATATAGATCAACTGACCGAACAATATATATATATATAAATAGTTTGTAGCCAAAAAAAGTCAAATACAAAATAGATCAATGGCCAAACTTA
Organism: Ranitomeya variabilis; assembly: GCF_051348905.1. Taxonomy (NCBI): domain Eukaryota; kingdom Metazoa; phylum Chordata; class Amphibia; order Anura; family Dendrobatidae; genus Ranitomeya; species Ranitomeya variabilis. The sequence continues at coordinate 148,250,343 of NC_135235.1, forward strand.
TCTGTGCTAAAAAACAAGGAAATGTGAAATATGTGAAATGTGAATAGCATACTGGCTTATGAACTTTATGAACAAACACATGAGATTTTTAGCACAAGATTTGCAAACGTTGTGAGCCCATTCACCAAAACGTCAAGGTAATCTCAGATCGAATGGGTAACTGCACTGACTGTCTGGTGTGAACACTTACCTATGGTATCTGAGCTGAATGCCTAATGTGAACACTTGCTAATGGCTAATGACAGGATAAAGCCTACTTATATAGGAGGCTCAGAACCAATTGTGTTGAGATGTAATTAAAACATGGAGAAGGGCAGGGCGTTCAAGTCAGAAAATAGTATATAATAAAATAGATCAACTGACCGAACAATATATATATATATATATAAATAGTTTGTAGCCAAAAAAAGTCAAATACAAAATAGATCAATGGCCAAACTTATACGTGCTAAAAACTAAGGAAATGTGAAATATGTGAAATGTGAATAGCATACTGGCTTATGAACTTTATGAACAAACAAGTTTGGCCATTGATCTATTCATTCATTCAGCTCAGATACCATAGGTAAGTGTTCACACCAGACAGTCAGTGTAGTTACCCATTCGATCTGAGATTACCTTGACGTTTTGGTGAATGGGCTCACAACGTTTGCAAATCTTGTGCTAAAAATCTCATGTGTTTGTTCATAAAGTTCATAAGCCAGTATGCTATTCACATTTCACATATTTCACATTTCCTTGTTTTTTAGCACAGATAAGTTTGGCCATTGATCTATTTTGTATTTGACTTTTTTTGGCTACAAACTATTTATATATATATATATATATATATATATATATATTGTTCGGTCAGTTGATCTATTTTATTATATACTATTTTCTGACTTGAACGCCCTGCCCTTCTCCATGTTTTAATTACATCTCAACACAATTGGTTCTGAGCCTCCTATATAAGTAGGCTTTATCCTGTCATTAGCCATAAGCAAGTGTTCACATTAGGCATTCAGCTCAGATACCATAGGTAAGTGTTCACACCAGACAGTCAGTGTAGTTACCCATTCGATCTGAGATTACCTTGACGTTTTGGTGAATGGGCTCACAACGTTTGCAAATCTTGTGCTAAAAATCTCATGTGTTTGTTCATAAAGTTCATAAGCCAGTATGCTATTCACATTTCACATATTTCACATTTCCTTGTTTTTTAGCACAGATAAGTTTGGCCATTGATCTATTTTGTATATATATATATATATATATATATATATATATATATATATATATATATATATATACACTCACCGGCCACTTTATTAGGTACACCTGTCCAACTTCTTGTTAACACTTAATTTCTAATCAGCCAATCACATGGCGGCAAATCAGTGCATTTAGGCATGTAGACATGGTCAAGACAATCTCCTGCAGTTCAAACCGAGCATCAGTATGGGGAAGAAAGGTGATTTGAGTGCCTTTGAATGTGGCATGGTTGTTGGTGCCAGAAGGGCTGGTCTGAGTATTTCAGAAACTGCTGATCTGCTGGGATTTTCACGCACAACCATCTCTAGGGTTTACAGAGAATGGTCCGAAAAAGAAAAAAAATCCAGTGAGCGGCAGTTCTGTGGGCGGAAATGCCTTGTTGATGCCAGAGGTCAGAGGAAAATGGGCAGACTGGTTCGAGCTGATAGAAAGGCAACAGTGACTCAAATCGCCACCCGTTACAACCAAGGTAGGCTGTTGTGAATTTGGTTTTTGGGCTCCCCCGGTGGTCACTGGTGGTACTGGACTTGTGTGCTTCACTTTCTCTGTTCACCTGTTTCCATCAGGATATGGGTGTATCCTATTTAGCCTTGCTGCTCAGTTATTCTAGTGCCGGCCATCAATGTAACCAGAGCCTTTCTGTTGCATGTTCCTGCTTCTAGACTACTATCAGCTAAGTTGGACTCTTAGTCCTAAGTTTGTTTTGCATTTTTGTTCCAGTTCACAGTTATGTTATTTTTCTGTAGCTGGAAGCTCTTGTGGGCCGAAATTGCCACTCCGGTGTCATGAGTTGACACATGAGTCTTAAAGTAATTTCGGGATGGTACTTTAATAGGGTTTTCAGCTGACCGTGAAGTTACCTATTGTATCTTCTTGCTATCTAGTAAGCGGACCTCGCTTTGCTGAACCTACCTTCATACTGTGTATGTCTTTTCCTCTGAACTCACCGTCAATATATGTGGGGGGCTTCTGTCTCCTTTTTGGGGGAATTTCCCTAGAGGTAAGCCAGGTCTGTCTTTTCCTCTATTAGGGTTAGTTAGTCCTCCGGCTGGCGCTAGGCGTCTAGAGATAAAACGTAGGTACGCCACCCGGCCACTGTTAGTTGTGTGGTAGGTTTAGCTCACGGTCAGCTCGAGATTCCATCACCCAAGAGCTGTTTTGTTATTTATGTTCTCTGACATTCCCTTGCCATTGGGAACCATGACAGTATGGCCGGCCCAGTGTTAAAACCGTTGGCAGAAGAAAGGAGAGAAAAAGAAGTCTGCAGATTTTTTTTTTTTTTCCTCTGAGCTTGCTCTATAGTTGACTTAGTTGCATTTCTGCTCTAATTGCAGCCTTTGTCTCTCTCTCTCCTTCTAATCCTTGAATGGCTCTGATCTCACCTGATTAAAATGGATCCTCAGAGTTTGGCTACAGGTTTGAATAATCTTGCTACGAAGGTTCAAAATTTACAGGATTTTGTTATTCATGCTCCTATATCTGAACCTAGAATTCCTATACCAGAATTTTTCTCCGGGGATAGATCTCGTTTCCTGAATTTCAAAAATAATTGTAAATTATTTCTTTCCCTGAGATCTCGCTCCGCTGGAGATCCTGCACAGCAGGTTAGGATAGTAATTTCCTTGCTGCGGGGTGACCCTCAAGACTGGGCATTTGCATTGGCACCCGGGGATCCTGCGTTGCTCAATGTGGATGCGTTTTTTCTGGTTTTGGGGTTGCTTTATGAGGAACCTAACTTAGAGATTCAGGCTGAAAAAGCCTTGATGGCCCTATCTCAAGGGCAAGATGAAGCTGAAATATACTGCCAAAAATTTCGTAAATGGTCTGTGCTTACTCAGTGGAATGAGTGCGCCCTGGCGGCGAATTTCAGAGAGGGTCTCTCTGATGCCATTAAAGATGTTATGGTGGGGTTCCCTGCACCTACAGGTCTGAATGAGTCCATGACAATGGCTATTCAGATTGATCGGCGTTTGCGGGAGCGCAAACCTGTGCACCATTTGGTGGTGTCTTCTGAGAAGGCTCCAGAAAATATGCAATGTGATAGAATTCTGTCCAGAAGCGAACGGCAGAATTTTAGGCGAAAAAATGGGTTGTGCTTCTATTGTGGTGATTCAACTCATGTTATATCAGCATGCTCTAAACGTACAAAAAAGGTTGATAAGTCTATTTCAATTGGCACTTTACAGTCTAAGTTTATTCTGTCTGTGACCTTGATTTGTTCATTATCGTCAATTACCGCGGATGCCTATGTCGACTCTGGCGCCGCTTTGAGTCTAATGGATTGGTCCTTTGCCAGGCGCTGTGGGTTTGATCTAGAGCCTCTGGAAGTTCCTATACCTCTGAAGGGTATTGACTCTACACCATTGGCTAGTAATAAACCACAATACTGGACACAAGTGACTATGCGTATGAATCCAGACCATCAGGAGATGATTCGCTTCCTTGTGTTGTACAATCTACATGACGTTTTGGTGCTCGGATTACCATGGTTACAATCTCATAACCCAGGCTGTTATGACCCCAGTGGACAGGGTCTCAGAGGAAGGTGTAAGTCTGCGAGATTCAAAAATCCAGCTCATAGGGCTGTGGTAACTGGGTTGACCAAATAGCTACTCCTAACGCCAACACTAGAAGTAGCCGAGGATCATGCCTACGGTGATCGCTAGATGACTCGCGCCAGCCGGAGAATCTAACTACCCCTAGGAGAAGAAAACAAAGACCTCTCTTGCCTCCAGAGAAAGGGACCCCAAAGCAAGATACAAGCCCCCCACAAATAATAACGGTGAGGTAAGAGGAAATGACAAACACAGAAATGAACCAGGTTCAGCAAAGAGAGGCCAGCTTACTAATAGCAGAATATAGCAAGATAACTTATCTGGTCAACAAAAACCCTATAAAAGTCCACGCAGGAGATTCAAGAACCCCCGAACCGTCTAACGGTCCGGGGGGAGAACACCAGCCCCCTAGAGCTTCCAGCAAAGGTCAGGATACAGATTGGAACAAGCTGGACAAAAATACCAAACAAAACAAAAGCAAAAAGCAAGGAAGCAGACTTAGCTTGAAATACAGGAACCAGGATCATAGGACAAGAGCACAACAGATTAGCTCTGATTTCAACGATGCCAGGCATTGAACTGAAGGTCCAGGGAGCTTATATAGCAACACCCCTGAACTAACGGCCCAGGTGAGGATATAGGAAAAGACAGAAGCTCCAGAGTCAAATCACTAATGACCACTAGAGGGAGCAAAAAGCAAAATCACAACACCAGTCCTTGACTGGAAAGCAATGTCTGTGTTAAGCTGGGGATGTCAGGGGGCTCATGGGGACGTACCTTTGGTTTCCATTTCGTCATCTATTCCCTCTGAGATTCCGGAATTTTTATCTGATTATCGTGATGTTTTTGAGGAGCCTAAGCTTGGTTCACTACCTCCTCACAGAGATTGCGATTGTACCATAGATCTGATTCCGGGCAGTAAATTTCCAAAGGGTCGTTTATTTAATCTATCTGTACCTGAACATGCTGCTATGCGAGAATATATTAAGGAGTCCCTGGAAAAGGGACATATTCGTCCTTCTTCATCTCCCTTAGGAGCCGGTTTTTTCTTTGTATCTAAAAAAGATGGCTCTTTGAGGCCGTGTATTGATTATCGACTCTTGAATAAAATTACAGTCAAATATCAGTATCCTCTGCCACTGCTGACTGATTTGTTTGCTCGAATAAAAGGGGCTAAGTGGTTCTCTAAGATTGATCTCCGTGGGGCGTATAATTTGGTGCGAATTAAGCAGGGGGATGAGTGGAAAACCGCATTTAATACGCCCGAGGGCCATTTTGAGTATTTAGTAATGCCTTTTGGTCTTTCAAATGCCCCTTCAGTCTTTCAGTCCTTTATGCATGACATTTTCCGTGAATATTTGGATAAATTTATGATCGTGTATCTGGATGATATTTTGATTTTTTCGGATGACTGGGATTCTCATGTCCAACAGGTCAGGAGGGTTTTTCAGGTTTTGCGGGCTAATTCCTTGTGTGTGAAGGGTTCTAAGTGTATTTTTGGGGTTCAAAAGATTTCTTTTTTGGGGTACATTTTTTCCCCCTCTTCCATTGAGATGGATCCTGTCAAGGTTCGGGCTATTTGTGATTGGACGCAACCTTCTTCTCTTAAGAGCCTTCAGAAATTTTTGGGCTTTGCTAATTTTTATCGTCGATTTATAACTGGTTTTTCTAATGTTGCTAAACCTTTGACTGATTTGACCAAAAAGGGTGCTGATGTTGCTGATTGGTCCCCTGCTGCTGTGGAGGCCTTTCGGGAGCTTAAGCGCCGCTTTTCTTCCACCCCTGTGTTGCGTCAGCCTGATGTTACTCTTCCTTTTCAGGTTGAGGTCGATGCTTCCGAGATCGGAGCTGGGGTGGTCTTGTCGCAGAAAAGTTCCGACTGCTCCGTGATGAGACCTTGTGCGTTCTTTTCTCGAAAATTTTTGCCCGCCGAGCGAAATTATGATATTGGTAATCGGGAGCTTTTGGCTATGAAGTGGGCTTTTGAGGAGTGGCGTCATTGGCTTGAGGGGGCTAGACATCAGGTGGTGGTATTGACCGATCACAAGAATTTGATTTATCTTGAGTCTGCCAGGCGCCTGAATCCTAGACAGGCGCGCTGGTCGTTGTTTTTCTCTTGGTTTAATTTTGTGGTCTCATACTTACCAGGTTCTAAAAATGTGAAGGCGGATGCCCTTTCTAGGAGTTTTGAGCCTGATTCCCCTGGTGATTCTGAACCTACAGGTATCCTTAAGGATGGGGTGATATTATCTGCTGTTTCCCCAGACCTGCGACGGGCTTTGCAGGAGTTTCAGGCGGATAGACCTGATCGTTGCCCGCCTGGTAGACTGTTTGTTCCTGATGATTGGACCAGTAGAGTCATCTCGGAGGTTCATTCTTCTGTGTTGGCAGGTCATCCCGGGATCTTTGGTACCAGGGATTTGGTGGCTAGGTCCTTCTGGTGGCCTTCCCTGTCTCGAGATGTACGAGTTTTTGTGCAGTCTTGTGATGTTTGTGCTCGGGCCAAACCTTGTTGTTCTCGGGCTAGCGGATTGTTGTTATCTTTGCCTATTTCGAAGAGGCCTTCGACTCACATCTCTATGGATTTTATTTCTGATCTCCCTGTTTCTCAGAAAATGTCTGTCATCTGGGTGGTGTGTGACCGTTTTTCAAAGATGGTTCATTTGGTGCCCTTGCCTAAGTTGCCTTCCTCATCCGAGTTGGTTCCTCTGTTTTTTCAAAATGTGGTTCGCTTGCATGGTATTCCGGAGAATATCGTTTCTGACAGGGGGACCCAGTTCGTGTCTAGATTTTGGCGGGCGTTCTGTGCTAGGATGGGCATTGATTTGTCTTTTTCGTCTGCGTTCCATCCTCAGACTAATGGCCAGACTGAGCGAACTAATCAGACCTTGGAGACTTATTTGAGGTGTTTTGTGTCTGCGGATCAGGATGACTGGGTTGCCTTTTTGCCGTTGGCGGAGTTTGCCCTCAATAATCGGGCTAGTTCTGCCACTTTGGTTTCTCCTTTCTTTTGCAATTCGGGGTTTCATCCTCGTTTTTCTTCCGGTCAGGTGGAGTCTTCAGATTGTCCTGGAGTGGATACTGTGGTGGATAGGTTGCATCGGATTTGGGGACAGGTGGTGGACAATTTGGAGTTGTCCCAGGAGAAGACTCGGCATTTTGCTAACCGCCGTCGTCGTGTTGGTCCTCGTCTTCGTGTTGGGGACTTGGTGTGGTTGTCTTCTCGTTTTGTCCCTATGAGGGTTTCTTCTCCTAAGTTTAAGCCTCGGTTCATCGGCCCGTATAAGATTTTGGAGATTCTTAACCCCGTGTCCTTTCGATTGGACCTCCCAGCATCTTTTTCTATCCATAATGTCTTCCATCGGTCATTATTGCGCAGGTATGAGGTACCGGTTGTGCCTTCCGTTGAGCCTCCCGCTCCGGTGTTGGTTGAGGGTGAATTGGAGTACGTTGTGGAGAAGATCTTGGACTCCCGTGTTTCCAGATGGAAACTTCAGTATCTGGTCAAGTGGAAGGGCTACGGTCAAGAGGATAATTCTTGGGTGACAGCCTCTGATGTTCATGCCTCTGATTTGGTCCGTGCCTTTCATAGGGCTCGTCCTGATCGCCCTGGTGGTTCTTGTGAGGGTTCGGTGCCCCCTCCTTGAGGGGGGGGTACTGTTGTGAGTTTGGTTTTTGGGCTCCCCCGGTGGTCACTAGTGGTACTGGACTTGTGTGCTTCACTTTCTCTGTTCACCTGTTTCCATCAGGATATGGGTGTATCCTATTTAGCCTTGCTGCTCAGTTATTCTAGTGCCGGCCATCAATGTAACCAGAGCCTTTCTGTTGCATGTTCCTGCTTCTAGACTACTATCAGCTAAGTTGGACTCTTAGTCCTAAGTTTGTTTTGCATTTTTGTTCCAGTTCACAGTTATGTTATTTTTCTGTAGCTGGAAGCTCTTGTGGGCCGAAATTGCCACTCCGGTGTCATGAGTTGACACATGAGTCTTAAAGTAATTTCGGGATGGTACTTTAATAGGGTTTTCAGCTGACCGTGAAGTTCCCTATTGTATCTTCTTGCTATCTAGTAAGCGGACCTCGCTTTGCTGAACCTACCTTCATACTGCGTATGTCTTTTCCTCTGAACTCACCGTCAATATATGTGGGGGGCTTCTGTCTCCTTTTTGGGGGAATTTCCCTAGAGGTAAGCCAGGTCTGTCTTTTCCTCTATTAGGGTTAGTTAGTCCTCCGGCTGGGTTTAGCTCACGGTCAGCTCGAGATTCCATCACCCAAGAGCTGTTCTGTTATTTATGTTCTCTGACGTTCCCTTGCCATTGGGAACCATGACAGTAGGCCTAAGAGCATCTCTGAACGCACAGTGCGTCGAACTTTGAGGCAGATGGGCTACAGCAGCAGAAGACCACACCGGGTACCACTCCTTTCAGCTAAGAACAGGAAACTGAGGCTACAATTTGTACAAGCTCATCGAATTTGGACAGCAGAAGATTGGAAAAACGTTGCTTGGTCTGATGAGTCTCGATTTCTGCTGCGACATTCGGATGGTAGGGTCAGAATTTGGCGTAAACAACATGAAAGCATGGATCCATCCTGCCTTGTATGGAGCATCTTTGGGATGTGCAGCCGACAAATCTGCGGCAACTGTGTGATGCCATCATGTCAATATGGACCAAAATCTCTGAGGAATGCTTCCAGCACCTTGTTGAATCTATGCCACGAAGAATTGAGACAGTTCTGAAGGCAAAAGGGGGTCCAACCCGTTACTAGCATGGTGTACCTAATAAAGTGGCCGGTGAGTGTATATATGTCAGTGACACACACATATATACACTGCTCAAAAAATAAAGGGAACACTTAACCAACAGAATATAACTCTAATTAAATCAAACTTCTGTGAAATCAAACTGTCCACTTAGGAAGCAACACTGTTTGACAATCAATTTCACATGCTGTTGTGCAAATGGAATAGACAACAGATGGAAATTATTGACAATTATCAAGACACACTCAATAAAGGAGTGGTTCTGCAGGTGGGGACCACAAACCACATCTTAATACCAATGTTTTCTGGCTGATGTTTTGGTCACTTTTGAATGTTGGTTGTGCTTTCACACTTGTGGTAGCATGAGACGGACTGTACAACCCACACAAGTGGCTCAGGTAGTGCAGTTCATCCAGGATGGCAGATCAATGCGAGCTGTGGCAAGAAGTTTTGCTGTGTCTGTCAACGTAGTGTCCAGAGGTTGGAGGTGCTACCAGGAGACGGGCCAGTACACCAGGAGACGTGGAGGGGGCCTTAGGAGGGCAACAGCCCAGCAGCAGGATTGCTACCTCAGCCTTTGTGCAAGGAGGAACAGGAGGAGCACTGCCAGAGCCCTGCAAAATGACCTCCAGTAGGCCACAAATGTACATGTGTCTGCACAAACAGTTAGAAACTGACTCCATGAGGATCCATAGTATAGAGATAAATTGCAATCGCACAGCCGCTATACGTTAGACCCTTACTGCTCCAGGGGTATGAAATATATTGCACCGTGTGTGCCTTTTGTCAAAAAAACACAGTAACCGCTACAGGAGTTCCACCTGGGTGCTGCTTTATGAAAAAACAGTTTCACTAGGATATATATAGGATTTTTTACATACATTGGGTGGGCACTATTGAAGTGTAAAAGGGAGTTACAAGAGGAAGGTTTATATTGTTTCACTGTTTCACTACTTCTCCTCCGGATAGTGGCTAATTGTCCATTATGACGAAGTGAATATTGGGAGGGGCCCTGAGGCTATGTAGTTAAAAGGCCCTGCTCCCTTTCACTCGGCATTGGATCTGTTGAAGTGCTCACCGGGCACGAAACAGCTGTCATCCGCTTTGTATTCACAACCCTCCCTGCACCGCATGACTTCATGTGAATAAACCACTTCCTTTGTTCAAAACCGGTGAGTGCGCTTTCATTCCCTTTTTGTATATGTGACTCCATGAGGATGGTCTGAGTTCCCGACACCACAGAAGACCAGGATTGGCAAATTCACCACTGGAGCCCTGTGCTCTTCACACATGAAAGCAGGTTCACACTGAGCACATGTGACAGACATGACAGAGTATGGAGATGCCATGAAGAGCGATCTGCTGCCTGCAACATCCTTCAGTATGACCGGTTTGGCAGTGGGTCAGTAATGGTGTGAGGTGGCATTTCTTTGGAGGGCCGCACAACCCTCCATGTTCTCGCCAGAGGTAGCCTGACTGCTAGGTACCGAGATGAGATCTTCAGACCTCTTATGAGACCATATGCTGGTGCGGTTGACCCTGGGTTCCTCCTAATGCAGGACAATGCGAGACCTCATGTGGCTTGATTGTGTCAGCAGTTCCTTCACGATGAAGGCATTGAAGCTAAGGACTGGCCTGCCCATTCTCCAGTCCTGAATCCGATTGAACACATCTGGGACATCATGTCTCACATCATCCACCAACGTCACTTTGCACCACAGACTGTCCAGGAGTTGGCGGATGCTTTAATCCAGGTTTGGGAGGATTTCCCTCAGGAGACCATCCTCCACTTCATCAGGAGCATGCCCAGGTGTTGAAGGGAAGTCATACAGGCACGTGGAGGCTACACACACACTACTGAGCATAATTTCCTTGTCTTGAGGCATTTCCACTGAAGTTGGATCAGCCTGTAACTTCATTTTCCATTTTTATTTTGAGCATCATTCCAATTCCAGACCTCCGTGAGATATTAGTTGTGATTTACACTGATCATTTTTAGGTTTAATTGTTTTCAAGACATTCCACTATGTAATGAATAAAGATTTACAACTGGAATATTTCATTCAGTGATATCTAGGATGTGGGATTTTAGTGTCCCCTTTATTTTTTGAGCTGTGTATATATGTAGTTATATTGCATAGAGAGAAAGATAGAAAAAAAGCCAGTAATACATCTGCCGGGTTCTGTAAAATCACTGCAGGAGCTGACATGCATATAGAATAGGTAGATATATAGATGGGACAAATACAATTAGTACTGTGTGTGTTCAAATTACTGTACATGTATATAATTAAAGTTTTTTTCAGGAAAAAATGGTGTAGGCTCCTGCGCAATTTTCAAAACTAGGAGAGGGAAAGCCAGCAACTGGGGGCAGATGTTTATAGCCTGGGAAGGGGGTAATACCCATGGAGCTTCCCAGGCTCAGGCTCAGCTCACAACTGTATACTTAGCCTTTACTGGCTAGTAAAATGGGGGACCCCAAAAAAATGATGTGGGGTCCCCCCATAATTAATAACCTGCAAAGGCTATGCAGACAGCAGTGAGCTGATATTAACAGCCTAGGAAGGGGCCAGGGATACTGGCCCCCCTTGCCTAAAAACATCAGATGCAAAGGTGCATCTCTAAGATGTGCCAATTCCGGCACTTAGCCTCCCTCTTCCCACTTGCCCTGAAGCGGTGGCAAGTGGGGTAATAGTTGTGGGAGTTGATATCACCTTTATGACATCAAGCCCCGAGGTTAGTAATGGAAAGGCGTTAATAAAGTGCCCCTATTATTAACCCCATTGTCAAATTGTTAAGAAAACACAGACACCCATTTAAAAATCCTTTAATTGAAATAAAGAGACACTGTCATTTTCCCACGATCCAGAGTTCACCACAGTTCAGGCTGTGCAGGAGTTCAGCTACAGTGATGTCACCACTAGTCACTGAAGCTGCTCTCAGCAGCTCATTCACCAGTGGTTTTCAGCCGGGCCGGTTGCATCTTGGCACCATCTAGGTTGAAAACTGTATATTCCCCAGATATGGATTACTGCGTAGGACACAAGGATGGACAGGTATGGGTATATTGTTGGCTTGTTATTTTACTTTTATTACTGGAGATCAAGGGCTTCGTAGGAATTAGGTGTGGTTATAAGTATGGTTTAATTAAGAATATTAAAGGAGTGTGTGTCTTTAATTCAATTAAAGGATTTTTAACTGGGTGTATGTGTTTTCTGAACAATTTGACTATGGGGTTAATAATAGGGGCGCCTTATTGACAACTCTCCATTACTAACCTGGGGCTTGATGTCACAAAGGTGACATCAACCCCTACAACTATTACCCCACTTGACACCGCTACAGGGCAAGGGAGAAGAGCGAGGCTAATGCCATAATTGGCTCATCTTAGAGATGTGCATTTTCTGGGGTGGCTGAGTTCTGTTGTATTTAGCCAGGGGGCCAATATCCATGGCCCCTTCCTAGGCTGTTAATATCAGCCCGCAGCTGTCTGCATAGCCTTTGCTGGTTATTAATTATAGGGGAACTCCATGTCATTTTAATAGCTAGTAAAGGCTAAGTATACAGCTGTGAGCTTATATTAATAGTTTGGGAAGCTCCATGGGTATTACCCCCTTCCCAGGCTATAAACATCTGCCCACAGTCATTGGCTTTCCCTCTGCTGGTTGAGAAAATTGCGAGGTAGCCCAATCCCTTTTTTTCTGTCAACTAATCCTTTATTATTTAAATACATGTCCAGTAATTTGCACACACACTATGCTAATTGTATTTGTTGCTGACATCTATATATCTGCCTGTTAGGGCTGGCAGAATGCACCGAGTAAATATTGATATAATATAGGTGCGTTCACAGCCCGGGGTCCACCGTGCAGGAGTGGAACCTGCTGCTAGTAAATGGTGGCGCAATATGGCAGTACAATGCCTGAATAAACACGGATTCCATCACCCGGTCTGTATAGGAGCGAACTCTGTTGCCTCACAGAATCGCCGGGACGAGGATAACGCTGTGCCCTATTAACCTCACAGAGGATCACAGCTCACTAACAGAGCAGGTAGCAAACTGTGGTCATACAGTCAGCATCAGCACACAAACAACTCCTCTCCGGAGGTGCTGGAATTCTAGTGGATTTACGCCAGCCCTAAATTCACACACACAAACTCCTCTCCAGAAGTGCCGGAATTCTATTGGCTATACAGCCAACCAAGAGCACATGCAGACACAGACCACAAAGTCGCTAAGCTCATAAACATAAGTTGATACTAGCGCATGGCTGTGCGGCCATGCGAACCTTTTATAGAGGAAGCTCTCCAGGACCTTCCTAGTGGTCCAATAGGAACTGCTTCAGGACCTGAGCATGTGACCCCTGACCTCCAATGAGAGGTCGTCCCTTGGGCATGCCCAGTAGAGAAAAAACAGGACTTAGTCCCAGGAGCATCTGCTCACCGCAGAACAATGCTGGTTACAATGGCTGAGTCTGGAAGATCAGCAGTAACCAAGCGCACAGTATCTGCCTGAGCCAGACACTGGGACCGATGTCTCCGCTAAGCAGGCTCCACTGTTGCCGGAGAAGAATGGGAGACCACAGCAGAGGTGGGAACTCGACATCTACCTGTTCTATTTAGTGTATGTAATCCATCACTTCTATCCTGCAGTGATTTTACCGAAGCCGGCAGATGAATTACCGGCTTTTCTTCTATCTATCTTTCTGTGCAATATATATGTATTCTATGAGTATATTTCTATTCTATTGTAACCTGTCAGTGTGATTTTACTGTATGCAGCATACGAATTACCGGCTTTTTGAAAGGACACCGATGCATAAAAATCGGACATCGCTCGCATGGTCCGAGTGCTGTGCAATTTTTTTCTCGCATCCATTGACTTGCATTAGCGAGTCTTGTCCGAGATAAGCAGCAAATCGCACCATGTTGCGGTTTCTTTCTCAGTCCGATTTCAGCTGAGAAAAAAATCTCAGATGAGATGTAACTCATTGAATAACATTGGTCAGAGTGCAATCTAATTTTTTCTCGAATTGCACTCATCCGTTTTTCTCGCAAATGAGAATGAGCCCATAGACATGCCAATATCTCACTTTGGAGATTGCATTGGTCAGCTAGGCAAGCTGAGCAACCTGTATGTTGAAGCTGCAGAAAACCATGTGGAAGCTGCAGCCTGTTTAGTGTGAACTGTGCGCAAAGTTGAACACTTTTGTTTTGAGCTGGATGTTGCTGGAGCTCAGAATTAAGGGAACTCTGAGCCTGGTGGGATCATGCCTCATCTGTATATGAAGTTTGCTCTGGGAGAAAGGATTGTAAATTGTTAGGGTGTGCCCACACTGACATATAAGTTCCTGTTGAATGCATTTTTTATTTGCTGTAATCCTTTTGTGCCCAGAAGAGGCTCTTATTGGTTTTTTTTCCCTTGGAGTTTTATGAAAGCAATAGTGGATAATGAGATAGCACTACATCCTATGTCAACAACCCAGCATACTACTGGGAGTTGGCAGTTATAATTTATGCTTGCTTCTGTTTAATACGGTTATTCAGCTCTTGTTTGGCCTCTTTGATTCCTGTTTCATACCACTTGGCCCATATTTAGACTGTCCCATTGCCTGATGATGCTGTTCCAGTCCATGATCTCCTGGTACTGACACAGCTTTCTAACCATTCGTTCCTAGCTTGTGCCATTTGCCAGCAACCACTTTGTGGACCCAACCCTTTGGTATAAATCCAGTACTCTCTGTACAGGGGTTAAAGAGTAGATGCCAGTGCACCCACTGGGAACTAGTAAATGGAGTGTCTATCACAAAACCTGCCCATGGAAGCCATATTCAGAGTTGCCAGCATTCCACTGACAGTGCTACCTGACAATTAATACAGAGATTGTCATGTTGATTCTTATTTTTTATGTGGCAAATGAATTACTTTTCCAAGTTTTTAATAATGTTATTATTGCACTTTTTATTTTGCCTTTGTTGTTTTCAAAAGCCAATTTTCAACTTTATAACAGCTGAATGAGGTCTTGTATTTAGTCAAATAAGTTACCTTTTTCAGTGGCACTTTGTAATGTACTGAATAATGTCCGTGTTTGTACATTTCTGCCGTTAGTTTTTATACTTACAATTTCAATTTTGTGAATAAACAGTGCAATATTGACACATGGGCCTAAAAAATTATTAGTCCAGACTCAGACATTCAATATTTTGTCAGTATTTTACATCAGCATCTGTGTACCAAATCAGGAGTGGAACAATCGGAGGTAAAGTTTAATTGAAACCCGTCACCACTTCTGTATTTTTCACCCACTCCTTGTTTTTGCTTGCAAATACTGATGTTTAATACTGACCAAATACTAAACCTGCGAACATGGGCTTGATTGAACTTTATTTTATCAACAACACATACTATAAAAAAGCATATTTAAAATGTGAACCATAAGGCTGTGATCACATATTGAGGCCAAACCAAAGTGTTTATTGTTAAATTGCAGAAAAACAGTACATTTTTGGAACAAACAAAGGCGACATAACCACAGCATGTGAAAGATACAGGGGAGGAGAAATTCACTGCACACTCTTATTTCAGGTGATGCAAAGTACTTTAATTTCAGTTAATGCAGACATGTGCAAAATAGACAAAGGTGCTGGGAGATGTGTGATGGGGTAAATTGGACGTTTCGACCCTTCCAGAGTCTTTTTAATAATGTCACTAAGGGTATGTGTCCACGTTCAGGATTGCTTCAGGCTTTGGTCAGGATTTTATGCAGGTAAAATCCTGACCAAAAATGCACCTGAGGTCACTGGCAGGTCACCTGCGGTGTTCCTGCGTGTTTTGCTTATTGTAGCAACATGCTGCGTTCTGAAAAAACGCAACGCATGTGCGTTTTTGCGGGAAAAACGCATGCGTTTTTTAATGCACAGTGGAGACGGGATTTCATTAAATCCCCTCCACTATGCTGTAACATCTGGACGCTGCGTTTTTGACGCTGCGGCTCAACGCTGCGTCAAAAACGCAGCGTTTCCTGAACATGGACACATACCCTAAGGATTTCTTGTCCACGAGATTCTCCCACATTTTGTGGCCATGGTGTCATTTATTGCAAAAAAAAATCTGAAGCATTTTTGCTATGATTTTTAAAGATTATGCAAAAAAGAAAAAAAAAAGCAACAACTTGACCGCAATATGTGAATTGCAGCTTTACTGGTCTATTTGCATGCATTATTGAATAAAACATTCATGTGCATAATTACGAGAAAAAAACCTGCAAAATGTAGAATATAATCAATACATAAATTTTAATGTAATGAAAGAAGTTAATACCACACCACACACCACACAACACAACACAGCTTCCAGAAAACAGAAGTCCTATGTATCAGTTTGTTATTTAGGCTGGGTTTACACTTGCCGTATGGAAAATCGGTCCGAGTCTCCCTGCCGAGAGTTGCACAAGTGTTCTTCGTAAGGTCATCTGTGTGTAATCCGTTTGCAATGTGATGACGTGATTTCCTCACATCTATGTATCCGTATGGCATCCATATGTCCCTCGTATGCCTTTACATTTTTCACTGGCTTTCCACATTAAAATAAATGGCTCAATGGCCTGAAATGAATAACAACCTAATAAAGGATCCTATTTATTGGATCCACAGCAAGTTCCCTCCTCCAATGTTTGCATTAGAGTCCATGCTGGTATTTTGGTATTGCTACTTTGTGTCAAACATGTCTGACAGGCTTACCTTCAACACAACTGAGCGGGTTCTTTTCCACTGGGTTTTGTCCCAATGTTTTGGGGAGCCTTACCCAGTGATTATGGATCCGAAGAGGCAAAGACGAATGTGGGTGCATCCGCATTTGAGGCGACGGGTGATTAAAGGACATTTCCACCAACTATATGCTTCTCTACGCAGCCATCCTGACAAGTTCTACTGGTATTGTCAGATGAGAGTGCCAGCATTTGACCTTCTTCCGGAGGTATCATCTTCATGGACACCAAGATGCGCAAATGTATTTCTGCAGAGGAGCACCTTTCACTTACATTACGGTATGTATTCATCCGCTATTTGCTTAATCTTAAATGTTTTTTTTTTACAATACATTCTTCCAACATAATTTTGTAATTTTTTCCTTATTTTAAGGTAAATTACATTTAACCTTTGCCATTCCCTGCTGTTTGTAATTTTGATCTGTTCCTTACGCATTGAATTGTGTAGTCTCTTGTTTAGGCAGGGCTTAGTTTGCTATGTCGATTGCTTTTATGATGGCCTAAATTGTTAAAATGGTGCGTGGATATGTCCTTTTCTAATGTTTTGGTTTTCTCATTATTTCTAGCCTCCTATCCACTGGTCTCTCTTATGTGCCACTTCATCTGGAGTTTTTGATTGGGAAATTCACCATCTCAGGCATTGTACGTTCTACTTGTACAGAAATATGGTCCCGCCTGCATAATTCTGTAATGCCTGATCCCAAAATATAAGATTGGCTGCGGATTTCCCGTGGGTTTGAGAATACGTGCCAGTTTCCAAACTGCATTTGATCCCTGGATGGGAAGCACATCCAAATTTGTAAGCCACCAAACACAGGGTTCCTATATTACAATTATAAATATTGTTTTTCTGTAGTGCTGTTGGCCCTGGTCAACAGCGCATATAGATTTATAATTGTAGATATTGGGGCCTATGGAAGAACTGGAGACTCCAGAGTCTTCAATTCTTCCATAATGGGTTGTAGGCTGCCTACTAATGACTTGGACCTCGCATCCCCACGTCAGCTACCATGGTCTACTATGAAAGCGGTGCCTTATGTGATGGTTGCTGATGAGGCCTTTCAATTGAACCGCAGCATCATGAGGCCATATCCACATAGAGCCCTGGACCATAGGCGCAGAATTTTTAATTATTGCCTTTTCTGTGCACGGTTATTGGTGTGAATTTGGAATACTCTGTGCCAAATGGCGGGTCCTGCAGTCAGCCATTCAACCTAGTGAAGGAAATGTGAATGTGCCTGTGTCATACTTCACAACTTCACTAGAATCCATGGCTGTACATCAAATGATGGTGATGATGGTGCAGATGGAAATGGCATGGCTACTACACATGTACATTTTTTACTCATAACAGTTTTGTTTCGCACCAAAAAACCATACTGAAAACATATGGCACATTTGGCTACTATTACAGGTCAACGTTCAACGTAAAAGAAAACAGTTTAGTTATTAGGATTCATTTTTTTTACAAATGTGGTGTGAAGGTGGAGATGATGGCGGGAGGGCTGCATGAGTGGTTTGTGTATTTTGCGGTCTGACCTGAATGTGACCCTGAGAGGTAGATGATGCTGGACTATGGACCAAGGCTGTGCACTGTTGTGGAACATGGTACTGCCCACTTGGGTAAGGATTTGCATACTCATGTGTATTGGCATTGGCCATTTGTGTAAACCCCCCCAGAATGGCCATGTCGAGCATACCCATGTTGTTACCACTCTCCTACAGTGGGTATGTTCAAGTGGCCATATTGGGCAGGTGCATTTGGAGTTGTAAAATGCACATTTTGTTGGCATTGCTGGTATGGGGCTTGATGTGGCTGTGGTGTTGGAATACGTGGTGGAGGTGGTTCTGTCAATGGTATTGTATGCTCATCCTGGCTTCCAGGCATGTGGAGGTGGTTGTCGCTGGACATCTGCCATCTTTCAAGGTACAAGAACACTTGTGTAGGATTATTAGGTTCAGTGCATGAATCAATCAAAATTTGTATGGCAACACTGGCCCGCAGCCTCACCTCACGGGGAATTGTGCGCAGATTCCGTGGAAGACTCCGAGCATATGCCTCCTCACCATCATCGTTGACAGTGCGTGATAGATAGTCCAAAGCACCAGTGTCTACTTGTTACCGGCTGTTGAACACTCCCTCTTGCGTCGGCCCAGGCATGGGATGGCGGCAGCCTGGGTTGAAGTATGAAGTGTCCAGTGGTAGCGTAAGACTACTACTACAACTGAATTACCTGCTGAAGCCTCCAAACAAATGCACTATCAGGGTGCAGCAGACCCGATAAATGATGGCAAAAACACAGGCCTCTGTAGGCCTCTATTCACACAGCATGCATTTTGTAGCACTGGGCAGCCCGCCTGTGTGTGCGTTAGTAATAGGCTGTAAACCAGATGCTCTGCATTGCCTGTGTGAACAATGCCACATACAGACTATTATCGCTTATCCTTTTGTGCACTAATGCCAAACAGCCAACACTGGATTGAAAATGGTTGTTTCATCGGTATTTTTTGCACCTGTGTTTATGCCATCATTTATCGGGTCCGCTGCACCCTGATAGTGCATTTGTTTGGAGGCTTCAGCATGTAATCATCTCTGCTTTTTTCTCTGTGATTTTTTTCAATTTTTTGGAGGATTTTTAAGTCCTCTTTTTGTGTCTGTGAGCTATTACAACTAAATTATTGTCCCCTCCTGACGAGCTTTTTAGTAAATACTTCTCCCTGAAAAGGCAACACTAAATCAGCATTCTTGCATAATTGAGGTTTGCGATTCCTGTTATTACTCATGGAAAGGTTTAAATGAAAAAACTATTACTGTTACCCTTATTAACCGGGTGTCCATACACAGTGAGACATGGTACACTTCAATGAGTTGGTTTATGCTTCATGACGAGTGGAATGGTAACACACACCCAAGCTGACCATTTCCATGCCAAGTGGAAAACTTGGAACACCAGAGATCTAAGAAGAAAAGTGTTACCATAGAATGTTTTTGCAGGTGTTTACTAAAGCAGGCATGTCTGGAGAGCGGATAGGTTCTCTTTAAAGGGATTCTCTGGGAATAAAAAAATGAATAAAGAAAATATCACTAAATAAATTCCTAAATACCTTTAATTACATACATAGTTACATAGTTATTAAGGTTGAAGGAAGACTGTAAGTCCATCTAGTTCAACCCATAGCCTAACCTAGCATGCCCTAACATGTTGATCCAGAGGAAGGCAAAAAAAACCCATGTGGCAAAGAGTAACTCCACCATGGGGAAAAAAATTCCTTCCCGACTCCACATACGGCAATCAGACTAGTTCCCTGGATCAACGCCTTATCAAGGAATCTAGTGTATATACCCTGTAACATTATACTTTTCCAGAAAGGTATCCAGTCCCCTCTTAAATTTAATTAATGAATCACTCATTACAACATCATACGGCAGAGAGTTCCATAGTCTCACTGCTCTTACAGTAAAGAATCCGCGTCTGTTATTATGCTTAAACCTTCTTTCCTCCAGACGTAGAGGATGCCCCCTTGTACCTGTCTCAGGTCTATGATTAAAAAGATCACCAGAAAGGTCTTTGTACTGTCCCCTCATATATTTATACATTAAAATAAGATCACCCCTTAATTAGCAATTGTGACACTTGTTTTGTGCAGGAAACAAGTCATTTGAGCACTTAAGCTTCTTTTACATATACTAGGTTTTTTGCGGCCCATTATTGCGGGCCTTTTTTGCGGGCCGTATCGCCACAATTTTCACGGTCTGCCAAAATAACGGACCACAAAAAACTTCCAGATCGCCATAAACCGGAAGTCGTGGTGCACCGCAAAAACAAGCTTCTGTTGTTTTTACGGCCCCATTGATTTTCAATGGGGGCCGTGTCTGTAAGCTGTGGAAAAGATCGAGCATGCTAGATCTTTTTTCACAGCCGTAAATACGGCCCTCACGGCCATATGGAGCTCCGTGAAATTAGTGAGGCCCGTTTTTGCGTCCCCATAGAAATCTATTGGGGCCACAAAACAACGGTATGTGTAACAGAGGCCTTAATGATGGTCATCACCTTGTTACAATGGCAGAAGCCTGTCCTACTATATTAGGACCCGGCGCCAGTGAGCACGTGCAGTAAGAGCAAGCGACACTACTCTGTCCTCCTTCTCCTAGACCTGTCTTCTGCCTTTGACACTGTGGACCACTCCCTTGTGCTACAGATCCTCTCATCTCTTGGCATCACAGACTTGGCCCTATCCTGGATCTTGTCATATCTGACAAACCGAACATTCAGTGTCTCCCTCCCCCACACCACCTCCTCACTTCGCCCCTTGTCTGTCTAGGACCCCTACTCTTCTCCATCTACACCTTCAGCCTGGGTCAGCTCATAGAATCCCACAGTTTGCAATACCATCTCTACTCCGATGACATGCAGATCTACCTATCCGGACCTGACCTCACCGCCTCACTTACCAAAATCCCACACTGTCTCTCTGCTATCTTGGCCTTCTTTTCTGCTTGCTTTCTAAAACTGAACATGGACAAACCAGAATTCATCATATTTCCCCCATCTCACTCTACCTCTCCACCAGACCTATCCATCAATGTTAACGGCTGCTCACTTTCCCCAGTCCCACACTCCCGGTGCCTCTGGGTGATCCTCGACTCTGCCCTCTCTTTCAAGCCACATATCCAAGCCCTTGCCTCCTCCTGCCATCTGCAAACTCAAAAATATTTCCCGGATCTGTGCATTCCTTGACTGTGACACCACAAAAACACTAGTGCATGCCCTTATCATCTCCTGCCTTGACTACTGCAACCTCCTACTCTCTGGCCTCCCCTCTAGCACTCTGGCACCACTCCAATACATCCTACACTCTGCTGCCTGACTAATCTACCTGTCTCCCTGCTATTTCCCAGCCTCTCCCCTATGCCAAGCCCTTCACTGGCTTCCTATCTCCCAGAGACTCCAATTCAAAACCTTTACAATGACATACAAAGCCATCCACAACCTGTCTCCTCCATACATTTGTGACATGGTCTCCCGGTACTTACCTACACGCAACCTCCGATCCTCTCAAGATCTCCTTCTCTACTCCCCTCTCATCTCTTCTTCCCATAACCGCATCCAAGACTTCTCCCGTGCTTCCCCCATACTCTGGAACTCTCTACCTCAACACATCAGACTCTCGCCTCCATAGAAACCTTCAAAAAGAACCTGAAGACTCACCTTTTCCAACAAGCCTACAGCCTGCAGTGATCCTCAACCTTCTGAAACGCTGCACAACCAGCTCTACCCTCTCCTAGTGTATCCTCACCAATCCACTGCAGACTGTGAGCCCTCGCGGGCAGGGTCCTCCCTCCTTATGTACCTGTGAGCCTTGATTTTTGCTCATGTTTAATGTATTTGTCTATATTTGCTCCCTTTTCACATGTAAAGTGCCATGGATTAAATGGCACTATAAAAATGTATAATAATAATAATACTATGTCCACGTTCATCTTCTTCTTGATTAGTCTCATGTCCTCATGTCCTACAGAAGGTTGTGCTGCTGGTGGTGGTTGGTTTGTTAATGATGCTGCAGAAGAAGGTCCAGCCACATCTTCAACTTCAACAAAAGGGTCAAAGTTGACCTCGGAGTCAGATGCTGTTTCTCATTCAGTAAGGTTTGAGTCAATTCTGTTTATATTCACAAAGTTAAAATAGGAAAAAAAAATTAATCTTGGACCTTAAGGACATGTTTAAAATGTGAATTCATGCATGCACTTACGAATGTAGATTCATAATGGGAGCAAGTAAATTTAATCTGTCATAATAGATATATTTTTAGTTGCCGCTTTACCACTCCTGGTCCACTGCTGGTGCTCACGGCGGTACTGATCATGGCAGCTGCGCCAATGTCTAGTGACATCACACACTGCAAAGTAGCACAATACATTTTTATAAATTAGATCACCGTGTTTGCATTTCAAAATATAGGTGAGAGTGTAAAGTGGCATGCTACTTGCCAAGTGTAAAGTGAGAAACAGGCAGGATATTGCAAAGAACATCACGTATGATGATGTTATCTTAATTTGTTGCTGCCTTATTACATAATTAAAATTGTGTAATTTTTATTTTACTTACTAATTTCCTGCTGCACCTCACATGGGCTTTCATCATAATCGGGGAACATCTGGCAGCATATTCGTCTCCAAGTTACATCCTTTAAATGGTGGTCCGCATAATAGGCATCACATTGGTCCCATATTTCCAGCCTCTCCTGCTTTAGAACTATCAGCATTGCCACATTAATATGTCTGGCCATGTTGCTGGCATCCGTGGAGGCGTGTTCCGGAATTTTTTGAGAGGTTGCCAGTGAAATTTGCATGCTAAAGCTTCCTGATAATGGATGAGGCATTTTCCTGTCACCTGGAAAATGGTTGCGTATTTCTCGCAAGCTACACTGATGGTCCGTGTGGCGTCCGATTTTTTTCTTGCACCCGTAGACTTACATTGGTGAGACTCGGCTGACATACGTGTAAAATCGCAGCATACTGCTATTTCATTCACATGGTGAATACGCCCGAGGAAAAAAACGGTGATGTGAGCTGCCCCATAGATTAACAGTGGTCTGCATGCTATACAGTGTTTTATCGCATAGCACTCATCCATATTCTACGCTAGTGTGACCCCAGCCTTAGAATGAATGTAAACTTTGTCCTACAGGTCAATAAGGTAATGGTAATAACAATTTTACATTTTTTAGTCTATAGGGCATATTTTGCTATAAGACACAGAAAATATTTTAAGCAGATATAGAAACTTGAGATATGTTGCTGCAATAAAAGGCATTTTTTTCTCTGAAGAGCTGGAGAGTGGTACAATTAGAAGTGACTGGTTGAGATTTCCTTTCAAGTTTGGTGCAGCATTTCAGTAAATGCAGCTTGGAACTTGCCAAGTTTAATGCTGCCCTTTATGATGAGAAATACAGATTGACACTTATCCATCAAGCAATACCATCAAAGGGGCATCTGATTGGATCCAAATTTATTCAGCAGCAGCACTAAAACTTCAAATATACAGCAATGTCATTCGGAAATATCTTTAGTGTAAACAAAAACAAGCAGTCATGGAAGTAATGTTATGGCCAGCACAAATCCCTGCAGCATCCATTTAGAATGGAGTTGCTCCTGTGAGGTCTTCCGGACAGCAACTTCCATTCTTAAGAGTTTGGTGTTGAGGTGACTAGAATGGTATTGCTGGAAGGAGAAACTCACAGGAGCAACTCCATTGTACTGTAGACAGTTCATCACTGAAACAACTACTAGAACGAAAGGGATTACAGGAGCTGCTTATAAAAACTCAGTTCTAGTCATCTCACGACAGAACAACTAGTGTGGGTTACTGTAGTGAGAATCCTATAGCGTGGTCATTAGGGTTGAGCGACCTTTACTTTTATAGGATCGGGTCGGGTTTCACGAAACCCGACTTTTTCAAAAGTCGGGTCGAGTGAAATCGGCCGATCCTATAAAAAAGTCGGGGTCGGGGTCGGCCGAAACTCGAAACCCAATGCAGTGCATTGGGTTTCCAATGGTTCCCAGGGTCTGAAGGAGCGGAAACTCTCCTTCAGGCCCTGGGATCCATATTTAAGTGTAAAATAAAGAATTAAAATAAAAAATATCGCTATACTTACCCTCTGACGGGCCCTGGTACTAACCGGCAACCTTCCTTCCTTAGAATCAGCCTTCCAGGACCTTGCGGTGACGTCGCGGTGACGTCGCGGCTTGTGATTGGTCGCGCGGCCGCCCATGTGACCGCTCGCGCGACCAATCAGAAGCCGCGACGTCACCGTGACGTCACCGAAGGTCCTGGAAGGGCTGATTCTTAGGAAGGAAGGCTGCCGGAAAGAAGCAGGGCGTGTCCGAGAGTGAGTATATACCTAATAGGAATATACTCACCCTCGGCTTCGTTCCGGCAGCCTTCCTTCCTAAGAATCAGCCCTTCCAGGACCTTCGGTGACGTCACGGTGACGTCGCGGCTTCTGATTGGTCGCGCGAACGGTCACATGGGCGGCCGCGCGACCAATCACAAGCCGCGACGTCACTGCGACGTCACCGCAAGGTCCTGGAAGGCTGATTCTAAGGAAGGAAGGTTCCCGGTTAGTACCAGGGCCCGTCAGAGGGTAAGTATAGCGATATTTTTTATTTTAATTCTTTATTTTACACTTAAATCTGAATTCTGATACCAATTCCCGATATCTTAAACATATCGGGAATCGGTATTGGAATTCCGATTCCAGATTCAGAAGATCGCCGACTTCATGGCCGACCCCACACAGGGGTCGGGTCGGGTTTCATGAAACCCGACTTTGCCAAAAGTCGGCGACTTCTGAAAATTGCCGACCCGTTTCGCTCAACCCTAGTGGTCATAATGAGGATCAGTAATAAGTATTGTAATAGTCTTTTTTTTCTTGAATATGAATGAAGCCGTAACATGTAATGTACTGAAAGAGTTAGCAGAGGAATTGCAGAACCACTAGCCAAAATCTTTGAAATATCCTGGAGAACAGGAGAAGTCCCAGACAATTGGACTAGGGAAAGTGTTGCCCCTATCTTCAAAAAAGGAAAGAAGATGGAGCCAGGAAATTACAGGCCAGTGAGCCTTACCTCTATACCAGGAACAATTTTTTAACAAATTATTAAACAGCATGAGTGTAAGTACTTGCATAAGAATACAGTAATTAACCAAAACCAGCATGGGTTTGTAGAAAACAAGCCATGAAACACTAATCTAGTTTCCTTTCATGATGGAATCACTGACTGGTTTATAAGGGAAAAGCGTTAGATATAGCATATCTTGACTTCAGTAAAGCATTTGATAAAGTATCTCAAACTATCCTTATTGAAAAAATGACCAAGTATGGGATTGAAAAGGCTACAGTTAGGTGGATTCATAACTGTCTCAGTGATCATACTCAGAGTGGTGATAAATGATGTTTCGTAGAGACTGGTGTGTGCCCCCACCCCTTTAAGCACGTCTTGGTTGAAGTTGGTACTAAATGATGTATGTTCAATGTCTATATACTTACTGTTGTGTTTTGCAACACTATTATGTTCTTCGTGCTGCCATCTGCATATTGTAAATAGGGAAAGTGCAGTAAATTAGCTATAACACTAGATGGTGACACCTTAGCACAAAATAGTGTACATGTGTAGTGGGATAGGAATAGAAGTTTGGTATAGTAAATACGCATGAAGACGGAAATGCCCTTTGACTTGCTCTTCTCCCGGCTTTGCTCTGTGGATGATTTCACAAACTCCCCTCTCCCGCTCTCTGACCACCACCTTCTTTCAATCTCTATCAAGAACTGCCATCCCGCTCATGTCACCCCCACTTTCCACACTTATAGAAACATACAGGCCATTAACACCCAGAAACTTATGCAGAGCTTGCAGTCCTCATTGGCCCCTATCTCCTCCATCTCATGTCCTGATTCTGCACTGAAGCACTATAATGAAACACTACAATGTGCCTTGGATGAAATTGCACCTCCTATACATAGAACAACTCGGCACAGACAGCGACAACCGTGGCACACGCTGCAAACACGTTTCCTACAGCGGTGCTCCAGGTGCACCGAACGTCTGTGGAGAAAATCTAATCTACCCGAAGATTTCATCCATTATAAGTTTATGCTTAAAACATACAACTCTGCCCTTCACCTCTCCAAACAAACCTATTTCAACACCCTCATCACCTCACTGTCCAATAACCCTAAATTTCTCTTTGACACTTTCCATTCCCCACTCAACCCAAGAGTGCAGGCCCCAACCACGGATCTCCGCGCTGACGATCTGGCCAATTACTTCAAAGAAAAAATTGGCCACATTTGACAGGAAATTATCTCCCAATCCCTTCATACCATTTATTATTATTATTATTATTTATTTATATAGCACCATTAATTCCATGGTGCTGTACATGAGAAAGGGGTTACATACAGGGTTATAAATATCGTTTACAGTAAACAAGTTTACAGTGACAGACTGGTACAGAGGGGAGAGGACCCTGTCCTTGCGGACTTACATTCTATGGGATGCACTGTCCTCCCTCCCCCACTGCATCCAGTTCACTATCTGACTTTGAACCAGTTACAGAAGAAGAAAGTAATCAGGCTCCTTGCATCTTCTCGCCCGACCACTGGCATCAGTGACCCCATTCCATCACATCTCCTCCAGTCCCTTTCCCCGGCTGTCACCTCTCACCTAACAAAAATATTCAACCTTTCTCTCTCTTCCAGTATTTTTCCCTCTTCATTTAAGCATGCCATCATACACCCATTACTTAAAAAACCATCCCTCGATCAAAACTGTGCCGCTAATTATAGACCTGTCTCTTCATCTCTAAACTCCTCGAACGCCTGGTCCACTCCCGTCTTATCCGCTATCTCTCAGATAACTCTCTTCTCGACCCTCTTCAATCTGGTTTCCGCTCTTTACTCTCTACTGAAACCGCCCTCACTAAAGTCTCTAATGAGATACTAACAGCTAAATCTAATGGTCACTACTCCATGCTAATTCTCTTGGATCTTCTGCAGCATTCGATACTGTGGATTATCAGCTCCTCCTTACTATGCTCTGCTCCATCGGCCTCAAGGACACCGTTCTCTCCTGGTTCTCCTCCTATCTCTCTGACCGCTCCTCACTGTATCTTTTGCTGGTTCCTCCTCCTCTCACCTTCCCTTTACTGTTGGGGTTCCTCAAGGGTCAGTCCTAGGCCTCTTCCTCTTCTCTTTGTATACTGCCCCTATTGGACAAACAATCAGTAGATTTGGTTTCCAGTACCATCTCTATGCTAATGACACCCAATTATACACGTCTTCTCCTGATATCATGCCTGCCTTTTTAGAAAACACCAGTGATTGTCTTACCGCTGTCTCTAACATCATGTCCTCCCTCTATCTGAATCTGAACCTGTCAAAAACTGAACTCCTCGTGTTCTTTCCCTCTACTAACCTACCTTTGCCTGACATTGCCATCTCCGTGTGTGGTTTCACCATTACTCCCAAGCAACATGCCCGCTGCTTTGGGGTCATCCTTGAATCTGAGCTTTCCTTCACCCCCCACATCCGATCATTGGCTCGCTCTTCTTATCTGCATCTCAAAAACATTTCTAGAATTCACCCTTTTCTTTCTTTCAACACTGCAAAAACTTACTGTTTCACTCATTCATTCTCATCTGGACTATTGTAACTCTCTCTTAATTGGCTTCCCTCTTACCAAACTCTCCCCACTCCAATCTGTCCTGAATGCTGCTGCCAGGATTATATTCCTCACCAACCATTACACCGATGCCTCTACCCTGTGCCAGTCATTACACTGGTTACCCATCCACTCAAGAATCCAGTACAAAACTATTACCCTCATCCACAAAGCACTCTGTGGCTCACCACCACCGTACATCTCCTCTCTGGTCTCAGTCTACTACCCTACCCGTGCCCTCCGCTCCGCTAATGACCTCAGGTTAGCATCCTCAATAATCAGAACCTCCCACTCCCGTCTCCAAGACTTTACACGTGCTGCGCCGATTCTTTGGAATGCACTACCTAGGTTAATACGATTAATCCCCAATCCCCACAGTTTTTAGCGTGCCTTAAAAACTCATTTGTTCAGTTTGGCCTAGTGCCTCAACGCATTAACCTAACGATCCCTGTGTGGCCTATCATTAAAAAAAAAAACAAAAAAAACCCCATAATCAGGTTCCTCGTATCATGTTCTTATACACTTTATGCAGTTAATAGCCCTCTGTGTCTGTACTGTTACATACTTAGGCAGTTAACTGGTTCATGCAGTTTACATGAACACCCGAGCCTTACACTATGGCTGGTCCAAATAACTAAAGCAATTGTTACCATCCACCTCTCGTGTCTCCCCTTTTCCTCATAGTTTGTAAGCTTGCGAGCAGGGCCCTCATTCCTCCTGGTATCTATTTTGAACTGTGATTTCTGTTATGCTGTAATGTCTATTGTCTGTACAAGTCCCTTCTATAATTTGTAAAGCGCTGGGGAATATGTTGGCGCTATATAAATAAAATTATTAATATTATTATTATTATTATTATTAAAAGTTTAAATCACCCCCATTTCGCCCCATCCAAAATAAAACAATTAAAAAAAAATCAATCCTACACATATTTGGTATCGCCGAGTTCAGAATTGCCCGAACTATCAATAAAAAAAAGCATTAACCTGATCGCTAAACAGTGTAGCGAGAAAAAAATTCAAAATGCCAGAATTAAGTTTTTTTGGTCGCCGTGACAATGCATTAAAATGCAATAACGGGCGAACAAAAAAGCATATCTGCACAACAGTGGTATCATTAAAAACTTCAGCTCGGCACGCAAAAAATAAGCCCTCAACCGACCCCAGATTGCGAAAAATGGAGACGCTATGGGTATCGGAAATAATAAGTATTAAAGTATTAATATAAAACAGATAGCAATTCAATAATTCCTCCCTTGGAAACTGCCTGAAACCAAAGTCACTGAATCACAAGTCACACACTTACCACCGTTTGCACCTAAGCTCCGGTCACACTCAGCTCATTCACACTCACTAAGCAGATTTAAAGAGATTTTTTTTTCCCTCAGCAGCAATCCACTCTGCTGTTCAATTCACTTCCAAATACCGTATATACTCGAGTATAAGCCGACCTGAGTATAAGCCGACCCCCCCTAATTTTGCCACAAAAAACTGGGAAAACTTATTGACTCGAGTATAAGCCTAGGGTAGAACAGCTACCGGTGAATTTCAAAAATGAAAATAGATGCTCCATACCGTTCATTATGGCCCCATAGATGCTCCATATAAAGCTGTGCCACATATACATAGTTACATAGTTACATAGTTAGTAAGGCCGAAAAAAGACATTTGTCCATCCAGTTCAGCCTATATTCCATCATAATAAATCCCCAGATCTACGTCCTTCTACAGAACCTAATAATTGTATGATACAATATTGTTCTGCTCCAGGAAGACATCCAGGCCTCTCTTGAACCCCTCGACTCCCACCTCCTCAGGCAAGCAATTCCAGATTCTCACTGCCCTAACAGTAAAGAATCCTCTTCTATTTTGGTGGAAAAACCTTCTCTCCTCCAGACGCAAAGAATGCCCCCTTGTGCCCGTCACCTTCCGTGGTATAAACAGATCCTCAGCGAGATATTTGTATTGTCCCCTTATATACTTATACATGGTTATTAGATCGCCCCTCAGTCGTCTTTTTTCTAGACTAAATAATCCTAATTTCGCTAATCTATCTGGGTATTGTAGTTCTCCCATCCCCTTTATTAATTTTGTTGCCCTCCTTTGTACTCTCTCTAGTTCCATTATATCCTTCTTGAGCACCGGTGCCCAAAACTGGACACAGTACTCCATGTGCGGTCTAACTAGGGATTTGTACAGAGGCAGTATAATGCTCTCATCATGTGTATCCAGACCTCTTTTAATGCACCCCATGATCCTGTTTGCCTTGGCAGCTGCTGCCTGGCACTGGCTGCTCCAGGTAAGTTTATCATTAACTAGGATCCCCAAGTCCTTCTCCATGTCAGATTTACCCAGTGGTTTCCCATTCAGTGTGTAATGGTGATATTGATTCCTTCTTCCCATGTGTATAACCTTACATTTATCATTGTTAAACCTCATCTGCCACCTTTCAGCCCAAGTTTCCAAATTATCCAGATCCATCTGTAGCAGAATACTATCTTCTCTTGTATTAACTGCTTTACATAGTTTTGTATCATCTGCAAATATCAATATTTTACTGTGTAAACCTTCTACCAGATCATTAATGAATATGGTGAAGAGAACAGGCCCCAATACCGACCCCTGCGGTACCCCACTGGTCACAGCGACCCAGTTAGAGACTATACCATTTATAACCACCCTCTGCTTTCTATCACTAAGCCAGTTACTAACCCATTTACACACATTTTCCCCCAGACCAAGCATTCTCATTTTGTGTACCAACCTCTTGTGCGGCACGGTATCAAACGCTTTGGAAAAATCGAGATATACCACGTCCCATGACTCACCGTGGTCCAGCCTATAGCTTACCTCTTCATAAAAACTGATTAGATTGGTTTGACAGGAGCGATTTCTCATAAACCCATGCTGATATGGAGTTAAACAGTTATTCTCATTGAGATAATCCAGAATAACATCCTTCAGAAACCCTTCAAATATTTTACCAACAGTAGAGGTTAGACTTACTGGCCTATAATTTCCAGGTTCACTTTTAGAGCCCTTTTTGAATATTGGCACCACATTTGCTATGCGCCAGTCCTGCGGAACAGACCCCGTCGCTATAGAGTCCCTAAAAATAAGAAATAATGGTTTATCTATTACATTACTTAGTTCTCTTAGTACTCGTGGGTGTATGCCATCCGGACCCGGAGATTTATCTATTTTAATCTTATTTAGCCGGTTTCGCACCTCTTCTTGGGTTAGATTGGTGACCCTTAATATAGGGTTTTCATTGTTTCTTGGGATTTCACCTAGTATTTCATTTTCCACCGTGAATACCGTGGAGAAGAAGGTGTTTAATATCTTAGCTTTTTCCTCATCATCTACAACCATTCTTTCCTCGCTATTTTTTAAGGGGCCTACATTTTCAGTTTTTATTCTTTTACTATTGATACAGTTGAAGAACAGTTTGGGATTAGTTTTACTCTCCTTAGCAATGTGCTTCTCTGTTTCCTTTTTGGCAGCTTTAATTAGTTTTTTAGATAAAGTATTTTTCTCCCTATAGTTTTTTAGAGCTTCAATGGTGCCATCCTGCTTTAGTAGTGCAAATGCTTTCTTTTTACTGTTAATTGCCTGTCTTACTTCTTTGTTTAGCCACATTGGGTTTTTCCTATTTCTAGTCCTTTTATTCCCACAATGCTCTGCACCGTTCATTATGGCCCCATAGATGCTCCATACCGTTCATTATGGCCCCATAGCTGTGCCATATAGTGCTCTGCACCGTTCATTATTGCCCCATAGCTGTGCCATATAGTGTTCTGCACCGTTCATTATTGCCCCATAGCTGTGCCATATAGTGCTCTGCACCGTTCATTATTGCCCCATAGCTGTGCCATATAGTGCTCTGCACCGTTCGTTATTGCTCCATAGCTGTGCCATATAGTGCTCTACACCGTTCATTATTGCCCC
The DNA here is from genome assembly GCF_051348905.1 of Ranitomeya variabilis. Taxonomy (NCBI): domain Eukaryota; kingdom Metazoa; phylum Chordata; class Amphibia; order Anura; family Dendrobatidae; genus Ranitomeya; species Ranitomeya variabilis. The sequence continues at coordinate 148,281,847 of NC_135235.1, forward strand.
ATAGCTGTACCATAGAAAGCTGTGCCATATAGTGCTCTGCACCGTTCATTATTGCCCCATAGCTGTGCCATATAGTGCTCTGCACCGTTCATTATTGCCCCATACCTGTGCCATATAGTGCTCTGCACCGTTCATTATTGCCCCATAGATGTACCATAGAAAGCTGTGCCATCGCTGCTGCTGCAGCAATAAAAAAAAAATGACATACTCACCTCTCTTGCTTGCAGCTCCTCAGCGTCCCGTCCCGGCGTCTCTCTGCACTGACTGATCAGGCAGAGGGCGGCGCGCACACTATATGTGTCATTGCGCACACTATATGCGTCATCGCGCCCTCTGACCTGCACAGTCAGTGTGGAGAGACGCCGGGAAGATGGAGCGGCGCCCGTCGTGTGGAACGCGGACAGGTGAATATGTAATACTTACCTGCTCCCGGCGTCCCGCTCCTTCCCCCGGACAGCTGGTCTTCGGTGCTGCAGCCTCTGCCTCTATCAGCGGTCACCGTTACCGCTCATTAGAGAAATGAATATGCGGCTCCACCCCTATGGGAGTGGAGTCCATATTCATTTCTCTAATGAGCGGTCCCATGTGACCGCTGAGCAGGGGAAGAGCTGAGGCACCTGGAGACCATGGGACTGCAGGGACAGCGCCAGGAGCCCCGGAAGCAGGTAAGTATGCCTCAGCGCCCTCTCCCCCTCACCCGCCGACCCTGCCGCCGACCGTAACTCGAGTATAAGCCGAGAGGGGCACTTTCAGCCCAAAAATTTGGGCTGAAAATCTCGGCTTATACTCGAGTATATACGGTATAAAGTATTAATAAAATACAAACAGCAATTCAGTAATTCCTCCCTTTGAAACTCCCTTAATCCAAAGTCACCGAATCACAAGTCACACACTTACTTCCGTTCGCACTTACGCTCTGGTCACACTCAGCTCATTTGCTAAGAAAGAAGAATTAAAGTGTTTTTTCCCCTCTAGCAGCAAACCAGCCTACAACTCAATGCACTTCCAATGATGCTGATGAAGGTATCGTCAGAGCTAACCATCTACACTATGTTCCAAATTATTATGCAAATTACATTTTTCTCGGATTTTCCTAAATGGTCGGTGCAAATGACAGTCAGTCTAATAAAAGTCATCACCCATTAGAGTATACATCGAATTTTATTGAAGAAACCTCCCAATGATAACAGTATAATCTCCAAAATGAATAAAAACTCAAAATGCACTGTTCCAAATTATTAGGCACAGTAGTATTTCTAAACATTTGATATGTTTTAAAGAACTGAAAATGCTCATTTGTGGAATTTGCAGCATTAGGAGGTCACATTCACTGAACAAAAAAGCTATTTAACTCCAAAACATCCTAACAGGCCAAGTTACATGTTAACATAGGAGCCCTTCATTGATATCACCTTCACAATTCTTGCATCCATTGAACTTGTGAGTTTTTGGAGAGTTTCTGCTTGTATTTCTTTGCATGAAGTCAGAATAGCCTCCCAGAGCTGCTGTTTTGATGTGAACTGCCTCCCACCCTCATAGATCTTTTTTTTGATGATACTCCAAAGGTTCTCTATAGGGTTGAGGTCAGGGGAAGATGGTGGCCACACCATGAGTTTATCTCCATTTATGCCCATAGCAGCCAATTACTCAGAGGTATTCATTGTCATGCGTGAAGATGCTTCTGCTCCTGAAGGCACGTTTCTGCTTTTTAGACCATGGAAGAAAGTTGTCAGTCAGAAACTCTATTTACTTTGCTGAGGTCATTTTCACACCTTCAGGAACCTTAAAGGGCCCTATCAGCTGGTTCCCCATGATTCCAGCCCAAAACATGACTCCTCCACCTCCTTGCTGACGTCGCAGCCTTGTTGGGACATGGTGGCCATCCACCAACCATCCACTACTCCATCCATCTGGACCGTCCAGAGTTGCTCGACACTCATCAGTAAACAAGACTGTTTGGAAATTAGTCTTCATGTATGTCTGGGCCCACTGCAACCGTTTCTGCTTGTGAACACTGTTTAGGGGTGGCCAAATAGTAGGTTTATGCACCACAGCAAGCCTTTGAAGGAGCCTACACCTTGAGGTTAGAGGGACACCAGACGCACCAGCAGCTTCAAATAACTGTTTGCTGCTTTGTAATGGTATTTTGGCAGCTGCTCTCTTAATCCAATGAATTTGTCTGCCAGAAAACTTCCTCATTATGCCTTTATTTGCAAGAACTCTGTCTGTGCTCTGTTTTAGTCACAAATCTCATCAGAGTATGATGATCACTCTTAAGTTTTCGTGAAATATCTATTGTTTTCATACCTTGTCCAAGGCATTGCACTATTTAACGCTTTTCAGCAGCAGAGAGATCCTTTTTATTTCCCATATTGCTTGAAACCTGTGACCTGCATAATAATGTGGAACATCATTTTTGAATAGTTTTCCTTTAATTAGAATCACCTGGAAAACTAAATATCACATGTGTTTAAGATTGATTTCAGTGATTCATTGAGCCCTGAGACACAATACCATCCACGAGTTTATTTGAAAAACAAAACAATTAAATCTTTAAGACACTTAAATCCAATTTGCATAATAATTTGGAACACAGTGTAATTAGCCATTTTGAAATTGTGCAGAAACGTGTAGAGGTCCTTCTTCTATTCGCACTCCGCAAGCATGATTTGTACCACAGCTGTACTGCATTGGCCAGGCTATGCAATAGGACATATTGCACCAGGACTCGTCACTGCTGCCATGGTCGCTGCAATATGTGCAGAGTGGAATTCCACTGTGTTGGCACACTGCATATAAAATGGTTAACCAGTAGGCCAATGACCCATGGGGTGCAAACAATGGAAGTGAGCACACAGCGACGGTGCTTTGTGCAGGCCAGGATGGTGGCAGAGAAATTGGTGTACCATCAGGTTGAGGACATGAGTCATGCAAGGCACGTGTGTGAGATTGCCCCAGAGTAGGGCCGCCACCAGGTTCACACCGTTATAGCACATGAACTTACCTGGCTGCAGGTTCAGTGGAGACAGCCATTGCTCAAACTCAGCCTGGACAGCTGGCCACAACTCTTGAGTTGTGTGACTGCGATCTCCAAGGCATATTAATTTAAACACTGCCTGATTGCAGTGAGCCATGGCTGAGCAGTACGAAAGTAGAGGGGATTTACTCTGCACTGTTGGAACATGTGTCTCATTAATGGAGAGGTTGGGGGCACAGGTAGAGGCCCTAGAGGAGGTGGAGGAGGCAAAAGCAGTGGAGGAAGTGTTAGATACAGAGGTTTGTCCCGCAAACATTCAGGATTCCAAGACTTGTGGAGCAGCTCCTTGATTGCCTGCTCCCACAGCCACCAGACCTATTAGTCATCTGTCACTAAATTAACAATTAGTATTTATTTGCCGAGATAGTGTGTCTGGACCACACTTTTAGCAGAAAGGATTCAGATTCCAAAATTTGGACTGGTGACTGGACTACACTGTAAGCTAGCAGAAAAGATTTAGGTTCAGAAATGTGGCCTGGTGTCTGGACTACACTATTAGCAGAAGAAAGGATTTAGATTCTGAAATGTGGCCTCGTCTCTGGCCCACACTATTAACACAGATTATTTAGATTATGAACTGTGGCAAGGTGTATGGCCCACACTATTAGCAGAAAGCATTTAGATTCTGAAATGTGGCCTGGTCTCTGGCCCACACTATTAACACAAATTATTTAGATTATGAAATGTGGCCTGGTGTATATGGAGCTCCCCCACTGCCGCAGGGCCGAGGGGTACCCGGTAGCGGGCCTCTGAGTCTCTGCTCTGGGGTTGTCACGGTGGCTAGACCCGGTCCGTGACCCTGCTGAGGGGCGTCCAATGAAGGGTGTGGATGGTGATGATGTTGTGGTGGTGCGGTGCAGGTCGCAGTAAATAACGAGGACACCAGGTTGCAGTCTCTTTACCTCTTTACTGAAGGCTTCAAGATAGTCAATCCAGAGCACTGTTAACAGGGCTGTCTGAGACCGGCCGGTCCAAAGGCACATTAGGAGTTCCATTGACAGGTGAGAATCAGCGTCTACCTGCTAGCGCCTATGTGTTGTAGTTGTAGCGCCCCCACTGCCGCAGGGCTGAGGGGTACCCGGTACCGGGCCTCTGAGTCTCTGTTCTGGGGTTGTCACGGTGGCTAGACCCGGTCCGTGACCCTGCTGAGGGGCGTACAATTAAGATGGATGTATGGTGATGATGTTATGGTGCGGTGAAGTGCCGGTCGCAGTAAATAACGAGGACACCAGGTTGCAGTCTCTTTACCTCTTTACTGAAGGCTTCAGAGTCCTCAGTCCGGAATACGGTTAACCAGGCTGCGCAAGTCCGGCCGGTCCGATGGCACCTCCAGAGTTCCCTTTGCAGGTGGAAATCTGTGCCTACCTTCTAGCGCTTGTGTGTTGTGGTCCTCCCCTGCTGTGCTTACGGGATAGTACCCCACAACTGTTGTGTCTGTTTCTCGTGTTCCCTCACGATTCTGATGTTCTTCCACGTCCCCCAGATCTTATGGTTAGGACGCACCCGAATGACGGGGAGGCTCGGAGCTCTTCCGGGACTCTAGCGTCGCCCCACTCCTGTTGTTACCCCCCTGTGTCTTCCTAGGTCAATTGGGTGAGACAGCCCGCCTCTAACTGACTGTCCTGCCGTAGGTTTGAAGTTTGGCCTGGAGCTCTATACTTCCTCGGCGTTCCGGCCACCGGTTATGCGCCTCAGTAGGATGTTGCCTCGTCTTACAGCACGACTCCTACTGGTATTCTCCTTGTTGCGTTGATCTCGTTTCTTACTCAGCACAATAAACCTCGCTTCTTATCCTTTCTTGGGGTACCGCCGCTATATCATGCAGGCGCGGTCCCGTAACGTTCTCTCTGGTTGCTAGGCCTCTGTCAGGATCCCACCCCTGACAGGGACCCCTCCGAATCTTCCCCTACAACACCCTCTGCCACAAGGTGTTGCCTGGTTCCAACCCAGTCAGCTTTCTCCTCTAACTTCCTGCCTAACCCCCAGTTTTACCAGATTGTGAGGAGTGGCCTAATACATAGAACCCCTAGCTCCCCCTGGAGGCCAGACTGTGAAGTGTATTGGTGTCTGTGATACCTGGTCAGATGAACTCCTTCAGTGCCATCAGACGTACCATAGCCCCCCTTAGCGGCAGAGCACCAGTACTGCAATGACCAGGACTCTGGGGCGCTGCACTCCCCCCCGGTTAAATCCAGTACTCCTGGACTGGGAAGAAAACAACCATACATGTCAGCAAAAAGACATACAATTTTGAAAATGCAAGTACAAGTAAACTTTTTAACAGAGCTTCCCTTTATGGGAGGTGAGGACACTTGAGCGCTACAAACTTAGTTAAATACTTTAAATAACCTTGCTATGAATAACTTTTCTTACCCAACCGGGTATTCTACTAAGTGCAAAATTCTTTGAACAATAATCTAACTTTGCCTTTAAGGACGTACTCGCTAAATCCACTAAAGACCCTCTTATAAAACATTATAAGGCTAATCAACTTTTATGCATTCTCCTTCTTTACATCTGCAGGACCGCCTGTCCTAACTGCTCCAGGCCTACTGCCTCTCCTTTCTGTTACAGGACCGCCCTTTTCTGCCCGGGCCTACTGCCTTTCTACTACTATACACGGTATAGAACTTATCATCCATCTTTCAGTTCAAGATTACTGAGCCATCTCTATATGGCTCCTAGGAGGACTCACTGACTAACTCCGTACGGGTTCACTTTCTGTCCTCATTCTTCTATCAACATCATTAAACATTTCTCACAATCAACTAGTTAGCTACATTTAACTTCTTCTTTCAAGACATTATTGCCATTTAACCATCTTAAGGCAACACTGTTCATAAGTGCAATATGTGAACTTTAAGAGGGGACCAAGTCTCTATGAGGTAATGCAACTTCTCAAACTGCAAGTCTGTTTGCAGTAAGGACTCCGGTGCTGGTTCCAAGACTAGTGTCTTCGCAAAGAGTCCTTTCCTTGTGTAAAACCAGTAGAGAGCACCTTTAAGAAGGTGCAAACTATGTACAAAAAGTTTGTAATCATGCATTGTTCATGATTCAGCAGTTCTTGATAACTTGTGCCAAAAGGTAGAAAACAAAAAGTAAAAAGCAATAGGGATCCCGGGTAAACAAAGGGATCCCTTTAAGAATAACCCTAGTCGGGTTTAAGCAGCAAAAAGCAGGGAAACAAGCAGTTAACTATTTACATATCCATGGCATCGAGGTTTACTCTCGCTCTGGCGGCCGTAGCTCTGCATAGACTTTGCCCGGCAGGGTGATCGGCGAGATCAGGGCCTTTAAGAAGTGCTCCATACCCGGGGCCTGATCCCAGGGTGTAAGGCGCTGGAGTTTATGGGTCCCAGGGAGAGGGGGTGCCGCGACGGGGCCTATCAGCAGGGCCTCTGCTGGCGGGGCAGGGTCGTTCTTCATACCTGCTTCAGATGCAGTCCCTCCGGTGCCGATTTGCTCCGTCTCCGCTGGGATCTGGAACGCTGGTTGCAGGGCCTTGCGCTGCGGCGTTGTCCTCTCCGTTCGCAGCATCTCGCTTTTCGGCAGGGCACCGCCTTCTGGCTTTGGAGCGCTGGAACTTCTTTCTTGCTCCGGACCAGATGAGGCTGCCGACAGATGTCTGGTGAGGCTCCCGATGATGGTCTTCTTCCACCCGGCCCCAGTGCTCAGCTACGTCCGCAGGAGTTGGTGGATCAGCTCGTCCGCTCCGATCTGCAGGAGGTTAGCGTCAACTGTGGGCTGCGGTGCCTCTCCGGGTAGCTGGGGGAGTCCTCGGCTCTGACCCCACGCTCCGGCTTCGGGCGGCTGGCCATGGCGTCCTCCATGTGGCTCGCTCCTTCTTCCTGGTCCTTTTCCCGCTCTCTCCTTCGTGGGCGGATTGGCTTTCGTTGTCTCCGCCCCCCATTGAGCAGAAATATTTAGACTGGGCGGCCATTGTCTTTCGCGCTCTCCAGCTTGTCTACGCCCACTCCACGCCCTTCTTCTTCTCCTGCGCTCTCCTTAGCACTGTAATGGCGGCGGTTTTGGCGGGAACTTCTGGCGGCAAGTGGCAATACACAGTCTTTGCAATAAGTCACAGTCCAAGTACAATAAATCACAGTTCCAAGGCACACATGACCCGATTCTTCAGGCTTAAGTAGATCCTGTTCGTGACGCCAAGTTTGTAGCGCCCCCCACTGCCGCAGGGCCGAGGGGTACCCGGTACCGGGCCTCTGAGTCTCTGTTCTGGGGTTGTCACGGTGGCTAGACCCGGTCCGTGACCCTGCTGAGGGGCGTACAATTAAGATGGATGTATGGTGATGATGTTATGGTGCGGTGAAGTGCCGGTCGCAGTAAATAACGAGGACACCAGGTTGCAGTCTCTTTACCTCTTTACTGAAGGCTTCAGGGTCCTCAGTCCGGAATACGGTTAACCAGGCTGCGCAAGTCCGGCCGGTCCGATGGCACCTCCAGAGTTCCCTTTGCAGGTGGAAATCTGTGCCTACCTTCTAGCGCTTGTGTGTTGTGGTCCTCCCCTGCTGTGCTTACGGGATAGTACCCCACAACTGTTGTGTCTGTTTCTCGTGTTCCCTCACGATTCTGATGTTCTTCCACGTCCCCCAGATCTTATGGTTAGGATGCACCCGTATGACGGGGAGGCTCGGAGCTCTTCCGGGACTCTAGCATCGCCCCACTCCTGTTGTTACCCCCTTGTGTCTTCCTAGGTCAATTGGGTGAGACAGCCCGCCTCTAACTGACTGTCCTGCCGTAGGTTTGAAGTTTGGCCTGGAGCTCTATACTTCCTCGGCGTTCCGGCCACCGGTTATGCGCCTCAGTAGGATGTTGCCTCGTCTTACAGCACGACTCCTACTGGTATTCTCCTTGTTGCGTTGATCTCGTTTCTCACTCAGCACAATAAACCTCGCTTCTTATCCTTTCTTGGGGTACAGCCGCTATATCGTGCAGGCGCGGTCCCGTAACGTTCTCTCTGGTTGCTAGGCCTCTGTCAGGATCCCACCCCTGACAGGGACCCCTCCGAATCTTCCCCTACAACACCCTCTGCCACAAGGTGTTGCCTGGTTCCAACCCAGTCAGCTTTCTCCTCTAACTTCCTGCCTAACCCCCAGTTTTACCAGATTGTGAGGAGTGGCCTAATACATAGAACCCTTAGCTCCCCCTGGAGGCCAGACTGTGAAGTGTATTGGTGTCTGTGATACCTGGTCAGATGAACTCCTTCAGTGCCATCAGACGTACCATAGCCCCCCTTAGCGGCGGAGCACCAGTACTGCAACGACCAGGACTCTGGGGTGCTGCATAGTCCTTCCCTGCTGAGCACCCCGGGATAGTCCTCACAACTGATTCTGTCTGCCTCTGATGTTCGTTCTCTCTCTGTCCCCCAGATGATATGGTTAGGACGCACCCGTATGACGGGGTAGGCCTGGAGTTCTTCCGGGACTCTAGAGTCGCCCCTCTCCCACAGCTGCCTCCGTTGTTTGCTTAGGTGTTTAAGTGAGACAGCCAACCTATAATTGGCTGTCCTGCCGTGGTTTGAAGTAATGCTTATAGTCTCTTACTTTCTCAGCGTTCCGGCCACCGACTGTTTGCGCCTCAGAAGGATGTTGCCTCGATCTTACAGCACGACTCCTTCTGGTCCTATTGCCTCTTGGCTGTATCCCCGTTGCTCACTTGTTGCGTTGTTCTCTTAGGAGTCTGCCAGGATCCCATCCCTGACAGGTCCTCTCTCTAGCTCTTCCCAGTTACTTCTCTCTGTCTTCCTGTCCAACCCCCAGTTTTACCAGAGTGTGAGGAGTGGCCTACTAGATAGAACCACCCCCCTGGTGGCCGGAGAGTGAAGTGTAGTGTGTGATACCTGGTCAGGTGAACTCCCTTAGTGCAATCAGACGCAACATTGCCCCCCTTAGCGGCAGAGCGACGTTACTGCAACGACCAGGACTCTGGGGCTCTGCACTCCCCCCCGGTTAAATCCAGTACTCCCGGACTGGGAAAGTAAGAACAACAATACATGTTAACAGAAAACACACAAAATTTTGAAACATCATAAACAATTAAACATAACAGTGCTTCTCTTTATGGGAGGTGAGGACTCTTGAACGTTGCAAAAGTTAGGTCATGCACAGTTTATGACTCTCAGTTCAGTGGTTGAAACAGTGGGGACCCCGGGTAAACAAAGGGGTCCCCTTTTAGAAGTTTTTGGAGCAATTCACTGTCCATTACTCCGTTGTCCATTTTAAAACCTGTAACAAAAGATATGTACACAACCAATTTTTACTAAATAGCAGCCCTCACTAATACCTCCAAGTTTTGTAGCGGAGGGGAGCTTGATTCTTGGTGCTGCATGTCGACCTTCGCAGCGAAGGGGTTGCTACTGGCCTAACAGGGCCCACTATGCTTGCTACCGCTGCTGTAGTGCACTGCCTTCTAGCTACACTTCTAGTGAGTCTGGGTAGCACTGGCAGGCTGGAGCTCTCAGGGCTGCTGCTACCAACAGTGGGTACGGCAGGTTCGCCGATAGCAGAGGGAGGATTTGCCAGTTCAACGGTCGGCACGGCATCTTCAGGTAGGGCTTGTTGAGGTTGCGGGGCCAGATGATCTGGTCCCACCATTGGTTCTGGTGGGTTCGGCTGGTGGAACGTTAGAACAGGTACCACGATGGCCTGATTTATCTGAGTCCAGGACTGGGGAAAATCACCAAGGACAGTGTGGATCATCTTCTCCTTTTCTACAGGTGGGGAGGTTCCTGGATCCATTTCCCTCGCTCTCAGCTTATCAGGGCAGGCTTTAAGGTGGTCCCTGGATATCACCGTCGAGGTCTCCCCTCCATCCTTGCTGATGAGGCAAACCTTCGTGTTGTCGAAATCGGATGGCAGGACAGTATACGGTTCCGCTTCCCATTGGTCGTCGAGTTTGTGTAGCCTCCTCTTTCGTTTGAGTACGTGCTCACCAGGTGGCAAGGGAATTGCAGGGGCATGCTGGTTGTAGTCCCTTTCCTGTTTTTGCCTGGCCTGAGCAAGGCTTCTTTCCACGCACTCCTGTACCTTGCGGTACCTTTGCCGCCTCTCGGTATCCCAATCAGCATCCGGCGAGGTATCTTCGGGGGTTAGGACCCCCATGTCCAGATCAACGGGTAACTTGCTAGACCATCCTCGCATCAGGTACGCTGGAGTGCAGTTGGTGGAATTTACTGGGATGTGATTATATATGTCCACCAAGTCAGGCAACTTCGTTGGCCACAGGCTCCGTTCCTCTACGGGCAAGGTCTTTAGTAAGTCGATCACCACCTGGTTCATCTTTTCGCACATCCCATTGGTTTGGGGATGGTACGGTGTGGTTCTGATCTTCTTACACCCGCACAATTGGCAGAACTCTTGGAACACTTCCGCTTCGAATGCTGGTCCCTGATCGGTCAGTACCTTCTCCGGGTAGCCATGGGGCCTACAAAAGTACTGCTGGAAAGCCTTGGCGCCCGTCCTGGCCATTAGATCCTTGACAGGCACAACCACCAAAAATCTGGAGTAGTGATCCACGATGGTAAGAGCGTAGACATAGCCTGACCGGCTAGGTGTCAGCTTCACATGATCCAGCGCGACCAGTTCGAGCGGCCGCTTGGTGATAGGCTGCAAGGGAGCCCGTTGGCTGCCACGGTCCCTCCTGCGTAGGCTACATGGACCGCACTCTCGACACCACTTCTCAATGGCTCTCTTCATGCCAATCCAATAGAACCTCCCTCGGAGTAGCCTCTCCAGCTTCTTCCATCCAAAGTGTCCGGCTCCATCGTGGTAGGCTCCCAGAACCATGGGCGCATCTCGCCTTGGCACTACTATCTGCCATACCAATTTGTGAGTACGTGGGTCGATGCTTCTCCGGCACAGCTTGCCCTCATGGATAAACAGTTTACTTCTCCCCTTCCACAGCTGTTGGGTCTCCTGTGGATCATCTGGGCCGGGATGCAACCCTGCCTGCGTCAAGAGCTCTTTCACCCGACGGACCGCGGGTCACCATCCTGGGTCTCCGCCCATCCGTGGTGGGGCAGGGGATTCAGCATGGCATCCGGTTGGTTCTTGTGCCTGTTCTTCACATGATGGGAGTTCTGAGTGGCTTTGGGGCGATGGAATGCAGGCAGCTCCACCTCTTCAAGTGCCTCCGGGTCTTCTCCCGTTTCTGGTAAATTAGGCATTCGGGACAGGGCATCGGCATTTGCGTTCTTGCGTCCTGCCCGGTACTTGATGGTGAAGTCGTAGTTGGACAGCCGGGCCATCCACCGCTGTTCCAAGGCCCCGAGTTTGGCGGTATCCAGATGCGTTAGCGGATTGTTATCCTTGAAGACGGTGAATTTCGCTGAGGCCAGGTAGTGTTTGAACCTCTCTGTCACTGCCCAGATGATGGCAAGGAATTCCAGCTTAAAGGAACTGTAGTTGTCAGGGTTTCTTTCCGTGGGACGAAGCTTCCTGCTGGCGTAAGCGATTACCCTCTCCTGGCCTTTCTGGACCTGAGACAGGACGGCCCCCAATCCTACATTGCTGGCATCCGTGTACAGCACAAACGGTTGGTCATATTCGGGGTAGGCCAGTACCTCTTCTCCCATCAGTGCCGACTTTAAGCAAGTGAAGGATCCCTCCAGCCCCTCGTTCCAATCAAATGGGGTGTTCCTCCCATTGGTCTTCTTTGATTGGCCCACCAACAGGTCTTGCAAGGGTGTGGCCTTCTTGGTGAAGTCCTTAATGAACCTCCGGTAATAGCCTACCAGCCCGAGGAACTGCCGGACTTCCTGGAGGTTGCTGGGCTTTGGCCAGTTCTGGATCACCGTGACCTTGTCGGGGTCTGGGGCCACTCCTTCGGTGCTCACCACATGGCCCAGGTACTGCACTTTAGGTTTCCGCAGATGACATTTGGACGGTTTCACCTTTAAGCCAAAGTTGGACAGGGCTTCAAACACCTCAGCCAGGTGCTTCAGATGGTCTTCGTAGTCTTAGAGAAGACAATGACATCATCCAAATACAGCAGTACGGTTTCAAAGTTCTTGTGCCCCAGGCAGCACTCCATCATCCTCTGGATCGTCCCCGGGGCATTGCACAATCCGAAGGGCATGTAGTTAAATTCGCAGAGACCCATTGGTGTCGTGAAGGCCGTCTTCTCTTTGTCCGCCTCCACCACTGGAACCTGCCAGTACCCACTGGTGAGATCTAAGGTAGAGAAGTAGTTAGCAGATTTTAAGGCAGCCAGAGACTCCTCTATCCTGGGCAGTGGGTATGCGTCCTTATGTGTAATGCGATTCAACTGCCTGTAATCAACACACATCCTCATTGTACCATCCTTTTTTTTAACAAGGACTAATGGAGCTGCCCAGGGGCTACAACTGTCTCTCACCACCCCAGCCTCCTTCATTTCTCGCAACATGTCCTTGGCACACTGGTAATGAGCTAGGGGTACAGGGCGATATCTCTCTTTTATGGGTCGGTGATCTCCCGTGGGGATGTGATGTTGGATCCCTTTCACCTGTCCAAAATCTAAGGGGTGTTTGCTGAATACTTGCTCGTACTCGTGAACCACCCTGTAGGCCCCCTGTTTCTGATGGGATGGGGTAGAATCAGTGCCCACATGCAATTCCCGACACCAATCTTTCGAGTGTCCTGCAGAACCGTTGTCCTCCGCCACGTTTGACGGGACCAAGGGTCCAGGTGTCTGTATCACATTATTTTTGACAGCGAACAGTTTGGCGAGCGTGGCATACTTGGTGAGGTGGACCTCTTCCTCCCCACAATTGAGGACACGTAGGGGCACCCTCCCCTGGCGGACGTCGACCACCTCCCAGGCTGTCAGGATAGTAGAGCAGCATAGAAATTCCAATAAGCAACATTGGTGGTGCATATAGATCACACGGATATTAGTATTATAACACCAGATAAATGCACCGCCCGTGTATGGACAATATGGATAACTGCCAACACGTAGTAAACTAGGAGCAAAAAGAATGCAGTCATATAATCCAATAAAAACCAATTTTTATTAATAATCAGTAAAATTACACAAATAGAAGACCAAACAGTATATGGTGAGACCAGTAGATGGAAAATATGCCTAAAGCAACATGAAAGAAACTAGTCACCAGGGAACTAACGTCCCCAGTGGTGGTCCGGAATCAGCCCGTACAGGTAGAGGGGCATATAGTACAGCGCAGGATCAGTGCACAAAAGGTATCAGATAGTCACAGTGTCTGTAACCTTGTATAACCGGGAATATCCAGCAGTACCGTGGCTATAAATAGGGAAGAAGCACTGAAGTAAACATATCACCTGCTATGAAGAGTCCGGTCCAGCCCAGGGGACGTCAGATCACCCCGATGCGCGTTTTGGCACGTGTACCTTCTTCAGGGGGCGCTTAATGGTAAGTGGGCTAAATGAACAGTTTTATATACGACCCATTACTGAAAAAAAGTATTCAGCTGTGCAGCGCTGCCTTCGTCCGTCCAGCAACAGATCAGCCAACGACCGGAAGTACGCGGGGCCCCGCGCAAACCGGAAGTACGAGATCAGCAGTCGGAACAGATCTGAGGCAACATGTGCATGCACAGATGAATCTGTAGTGAACGGTGGCCATGTTTAAAGAGGGTAAATAGAAGGGCAAAGACGCAAGAACGAAATACAGGCAGATGCATATATTGAATCCAAGTTACGTGTATAAAAACCTGTAAACAAACAGGCAGTACCTGGGGAAGATGAATGTAAGCCACAACTAGCCCTAACAAGGGGAATCTAGAGCACCCATGAATATATAGGCTCATAAGGTGACCGCAACAATCATAATGTCATCTCGTGCTAGTATAGAATAGCAATGGACAGTCTACGAAAGATACTATATAATATCCCAAATGGAGTCTATAGCCGCACTAAATATCTAAGTTACATATAAATACACCAATACAGATAGTACATACATAAATAAAGGGAAGTCCCATATACGACATACTGGTATAACATGTTAGTAAAAATAGCAGCAATAGATACTTAAATTACACATAGACATACCAGTATAGATACCAAGTACATAAAGAAGGGAAATTCCATATACAGAATATCAAAGAATATGGTAAAAAATAAATCCCATAGGGAACAAAGTCCAGATTAAATAGCCATATGGTAGGCAGTCATGTCCAAAAGATGCAGGCAGCGTCTGAACCTTCATGCAGGGCTAGGCAATCCCCTTCTTGCTTCACCTCTCATTCCCTCATAGTTTAACCAATTAGATGCAGGCAGCCAACAATCGATATATAACAAATATAGGTCCTATATAGCAAAAACATAAAAATATAGAAAATTAAAAACACAATAAAAACATCATGATGCGGAGAGACAGATCTAGGCACAGCAGCGTGACGACTACAGAAAAGGGGCATAGCTTATGTTTTCGTTTAAGCCAAATGGGTGTACCGTATAAAGCAACCAAATCCATCGCGTCTCTAATTGGCCGAGACATTTGAACGTATTACCACCACGAATATTGACATTTAGCATGTCAATACCACGGACTCTCAATAAAGACCCATCACAATTGTGGAAGGTAGAGAAATGTCTTGGAATAGTTTTCAATAGGGATTTATCAGTCTGGGTAGCAGCCGCCTCAATCCCCAGAACGTGCTCCCTAATCCTAACTTTCAAGAGTCTAGTGGTCATCCCGACGTATATCAGTCCGCACGGGCAGGTAGCATAATAAATAACAAATCTGGAGATGCATGTGATGCGCCTCCTGATAATATACTCCTTAGAACCACTTGAATTTTGAAAATTGCCACATCTATCCATATTGGGACAAGCGACACAACGTCCACATGGGCCCGAGCCCGTTGGGACTGGTATATCGTCCAGGAATGTTCTAGGTCCCTGTCCAATATAGTGACTCTTTGTTAGAAGATCCCTCAGGTTCCTTGCCCATCTAAATGTGAGAAGGGGTCTCTTAGGGAGAAATTATTAATTATACGGTCGGTTTGTAGGATGGGCCAGGCTTTAGTAAGTGCAGATCTCACTCTATCAGCCTGGGGATTGAATGTCGTAATGAACCGAAGCTGGTTACCACCATTGGCTCTACCCTCATCCTGAGGTTTATATAGCAGACAATTACGAGTAGAGTACTTAGCCCTATGACAGGCTTTTTTGATGTTACGCCTGCTATATCCCCGTTCAGCAAAACGAGCTGATAACTCCATGGCACGTTTCTCAAAATCACGTTCCGTTGAGCAGATCCTCCGTAAACGGAGGAACTGACTGACAGGTATAGAAGATACCATGTGTCGGGGATGACAGGATGAGGCATGTAGAACCATATTGGTGGATGTGGCCTTACGGAATATATCAGTATTTATATACCCGGTCTCATCCTTACAAACCATTAGTCAAGAAAGCTAATCTTAGACCTATCCCAGACACATGTGAGTTTAATATTGAGGTCGTTGTTGTTGAGAAAGCCGATGAACTGCCCCAGGTCGATGGCCTCACCCTGCCAGACCAAAAGGATGTCATCAATGTACCGCACCCAAAAGGGGATGCGGTCCATTGATGACAGCCTGTCCGACAGGAAGAGGTCCCTCTCCCACAGCCCCAGGAACAGGTTAGCATAGGCCGGCGCAAAGGCCGCACCCATGGCTGTCCCCTGGAGCTGTAGGTAGAAGGACCCCTTAAACACAAAGAAATTGTGTGTAAGGGTGAACTCCAGTAGTTCCAGCAGGAGTCCCCTAAGTCATATAGACATTGTTGAAGATTGTAGAAAAAATGTCACTGCGGCTATGCCGTCCTTATGCCTGATACTAGTATAAAGGGACTCCACATCTGCTGAAACTAGTAGAGATTCACCCTCAAAATGGAGGCCGTCGACCCGGTGGAGCAGCTCACCGGTATCCCTAAGATAAGAAGGGAGAGCAGTCACGAGGGGCTGGAGGTGGAAGTCTATCCACGAGTTCACGTGCTCAAGGTAATTTCCCCTCCCTGAGACTATTGGTCGACCGGGTGGTGACTCCAGGTCCTTGTGGATTTTCGGAAGTAGGTAGAACGTGGCTACAGTGGGGTCATTAATGAGAAGGGAGGAGGCAAGTTCCTTAGTAATGATATCACCCTCTAAGGCATCCTTCACAATAGACTCGAGTTGACCCGAGTATGCACTCAGAGGATTATAGGTCAGTTTTTTATAACAAACGGAATCGCCTAGTTGCCTTAAAGCCTCCCTCTCATATAACCCCACTGGCCACAGTACAACATTCCCTCCCTTGTCAGCAGGTTTAACTACTATGTCAGGGAGGTTTTTGAGATAATCAAGTCGTTCACGCTTCTTGTTAGATAAATTATCCACTCGAGAAAATCTCGGAATATGACATAGGTCCTGGGTCACCACCCGGACAAATAAATCAATACAAGAGCATGTCGCCAGAGGAGGAAACTTATTAGACCGAGAACGAATAGAGGGAGGAATCTTACCCCCCTCATGGACATGTTCCACCGCCAGCTCCTCCAATATCCTCAGCGTAGCTTGTTCTTCTTCTGTTGGGAAAAGTGAATTACTCTCATTATTAAAGAAGTGACGTCTCAACAACAACGACCTAGCAAACAAGTTTAGGTCTTTGACAGCCGTAAATTTATCAAAATCAGGTGTAGGTGAAAAAGAAAGACCCCTACCCAACAAAGACAGATCAGCAGGAGTAAGTGTATGATGACTTAGATTAATTACCCGTTTATTTGTAAACTCGGACTCTGTCTGATGTCTAGGATGCCTTCTGTAGGGATGATAGGCATGATCTCTTAGACGGGTAGATCCAGAGGAGGCAGAGATATCTGACTGACCGCTTACGGAGGAAATGGATGTATTAGAAGGAGTTCGTACCAGATTGGCTTTCCTCCATAAGTAGACCCTATTTGTCTGGTAATCCTTAGTGTCCCTGTTATATTTGGACAACTGATTTTCTTGGATCTTTTTAGCCAGGGAGTCCAAAGATTTCTCCAGTTCCATATCAAACTGATGTAACTTCTCCTTAGGGCACTCAGCCTTGACAGCAATCTGCAATTCATCAATCTTCCTATCCAGTTCCTCAATATTAGATGAATTAAGATTAATCAGAAGTTGCATCAAGGTAAATGAGCATAAATTACTCGCCTCTTCCCATTTTTTAATAAAAGTGTCATCACTGATAGAAAATGTGGGTATTACACGGACACGTAGGCCCCTCGGAATCATCTTGTTAGTGGTATATTTTTCTAAGAAGATACGATTCCACCACAATTTTTAACGTTTAAGTAAGGAATCCTTTATCAGGGCCAAATTCCCATTGAGTCTATCATCATCACACTGCTGTTCACTAGTCCCACCAGCAACAAAGGTCTGGTCCAATTGATTGAGCCATATTTTTTCTTTGGCCCTATAGTCCATCGTATTAGAACAGATACCTGTGGATAACACAGAAACATAGATAAGCAAAGAAATTCCAATAAGCAACATTGGTGGTGCATATAGATCACACGGATATTAGTATTATAACACCAGATAAATGCACCGCCCATGTATGGACAATATGGATAACTGCCAACACATAGTAAACTAGGAGCAAAAAGAATGCAGTCATATAATCCAATAAAAACCAATTTTTATTAATAATCAGTAAAATTACACAAATAGAAGACCAAACAGTATATGGTGAGACCAGTAGATGGAAAATATGCCTAAAGCAACATGAAAGAAACTAGTCACCCGGGAACTAACGTCCCCAGTGGTGGTCCGGAATCAGCCCGTACAGGTAGAGGGGCATATACAGGTCCTTCTCAAAAAATTAGCATATAGTGTAAAATTTCATTATTTACCATAATGTAATGATTACAATTAAACTTTCATATATTATAGATTCATTATCCACCAACTGAAATTTGTCAGGTCTTTTATTGTTTTAATACTGATGATTTTGGCATACAACTCCTGATAACCCAAAAAACCTGTCTCAATAAATTAGCATATCAAGAAAAGGTTCTCTAAACGACCTATTACCCTAATCTTCTGAAGCAACTAATTAACTCTAAACACATGCTAAAGATACCTGAGGCTTTTAAAAACTCCCTGCCTGGTTCATTACTCAAAACCCCCATCATGGGTAAGACTAGCGACCTGACAGATGTCAAGAAGGCCATCATTGACACCCTCAAGCAAGAGGGTAAGACCCAGAAAGAAATTTCTCAACAAATAGGCTGTTCCCAGAGTGCTGTATCAAGGCACCTCAATGGTAAGTCTGTTGGAAGGAAACAATGTGGCAGAAAACGCTGTACAACGAGAAGAGGTGACCGGACCCTGAGGAAGATTGTGGAGAAGGACCGATTCCAGACCTTGGGGAACCTGAGGAAGCAGTGGACTGAGTCTGGTGTGGCTACAGGTGCCGCATTCCCCAGGTAAAGCCACTTTTGAACCATAAACAGCGGCAGAAGCGCCTGACCTGGGCTACAGAGAAGCAGCACTGGACTGTTGCTAAGTGGTCCCAAGTACTTTTTTCTGATGAAAGCAAATTTTGCATGTCATTCGGAAATCAAGGTGCCAGAGTCTGGAGGAAGACTGGGGAGAAGGAAATGCCAAAATGCCTGAAGTCCAGTGTCAAGTACCCACAGTCAGTGATGGTGTGCAGTGCCATGTCAGCTGCTGGTGTTGGTCCACTGTGTTTCATCAAGGGCAGGGTCAATGCAGCTAGCTATCAGGAGATTTTGGAGCACTTCATGCTTCCATCGGCTGAAATGCTTTATGGAGATGAAGATTTCATTTTTCAGCACGACCTGACACCTGCTCACAGTGCCAAAACCACTGGTAAATGGTTTACTGACCATGGTATTACTGTGCTCAATTGGCCTGCCAACTCTCCTGACCTGAACCCCATAGAGAATCTGTGGGATATTGTGAAGAGAAAGTTGAGAGACGCAAGACCCAACACTCTGGATGAGCTTAAGGCCGCTATTGAAGCATCCTGGGCCTCCATAACATCTCAGCAGTGTCACAGGCTGATTGCCTCCATGCCACGCCGCATTGAAGCAGTCATTTCTGCCAAAGGATTCCCGACCAAGTATTGAGTGCATAACTGAACATTATTATTTGATGGTTTTTTTGTTTGTTATTAAAAAACACTTTTATTTGATTGGACGGGTGAAATATGCTAATTTATTGAGACAGGTTTTTTGGGTTATCAGGAGTTGTATGCCAAAATCATCAGTATTAAAACAATAAAAGACCTGACAAATTTCAGTTGGTGGATAATGAATCTATAATATATGAAAGTTTAATTGTAATCATTACATTATGGTAAATAATGAAATTTTACACTATATGCTAATTTTTTGAGAAGGACCTGTAGTACAGCGCAGGATCAGTGCACAAAAGGTATCAGATAGTCACAGTGTCTGTAACCTAGTATAACCGGGAATATCCTGCAGTACCGTGGCTGGTGGTAACCAGCTTCGGTTCATTACGACATTCAATCCCCAGGCTGATAGAGTGAGATCTGCACTTACTAAAGCCTGGCCCATCCTACAAACCGACCCTATAATTAATAAGTTTCTCCCTAAGAGACCCCTTCTCACATTTAGACGGGCAAGGAACCTGAGGGATCTTCTAACAAAGAGTCACTATATTGGACAGGGACCTAGAACATTCCTGGACGATATACCAGTCCCAACGGGCTCGGGCCCATGTGGACGTTGTGTCGCTTGTCCCAATATGGATAGATGTGGCAATTTTCAAAATTCAAGTGGTTCTAAGGAGTATATTATCAGGAGGCACATCACATGCACCTCCAGATTTGTTATTTATTATGCTACCTGCCCGTGCGGACTGATATACGTCGGGATGACCACTAGACTCTTGAAAGTTAGGATTAGGGAGCACGTTCTGGGGATTGAGGCGGCTGCTACCCAGACTGATAAATCCCTATTGAAAACTATTCCAAGACATTTCTCTACCTTCCACAATTGTGATGGGCCTTTATTGAGAGTCCGTGGTATTGACATGCTAAATGTCAATATTCGTGGTGGTAATACGTTCAAACGTCTCGGCCAATTAGAGACGCGATGGATTTGGTTGCTTAATATGGTACACCCATTTGGCTTAAACGAAAACATAAGCTATGCCCCTTTTCTGTAGTCGTCACGCTGCTGTGCCTAGATCTGTCTCTCCGCATCATGATGTTTTTATTGTGTTTTTAATTTTCTATATTTTTATGTTTTTGCTATATAGGACCTATATTTGTTATATATCGATTGTTGGCTGCCTGCATCTAATTGGTTAAACTATGAGGGAATGAGAGGTGAAGCAAGAAGGGGATTGCCTAGCCCTGCATGAAGGTTCAGACGCTGCCTGCATCTTTTGGACATGACTGCCTACCATATGGCTATTTAATCTGGACTTTGTTCCCTATGGGATTTATTTTTTACCATATTCTTTGATATTCTGTATATGGAATTTCCCTTCTTTATGTACTTGGTATCTATACTGGTATGTCTATGTGTAATTTAAGTATCTATTGCTGCTATTTTTACTAACATGTTATACCAGTATGTCGTATATGGGACTTCCCTTTATTTATGTATGTACTATCTGTATTGGTGTATTTATATGTAACTTAGATATTTAGTGCGGCTATAGACTCCATTTGGGATATTATATAGTATCTTTCGTAGACTGTCCATTGCTATTCTATACTAGCACGAGATGACATTATGATTGTTGCGGTCACCTTATGAGCCTATATATTCATGGGTGCTCTAGATTCCCCTTGTTAGGGCTAGTTGTGGCTTACATTCATCTTCCCCAGGTACTGCCTGTTTGTTTACAGGTTTTTATACACGTACCTTTGATTCAATATATGCATCTGCCTGTATTTCGTTCTTGCGTCTTTGCCCTTCTATTTACCCTCTTTAAACATGGCCGCCGTTCACTACAGATTCATCTGCACATGCACATGTTGCCTCAGATCTGTTCCGGCTGCTGATCTCGTACTTCCGGTTTGCGCGGGGCCCCGCGTACTTCCGGTCGTCGGCTGATCTGTTGCTGGACGGACGAAGGCAGCGCTGCACAGCTGAATACTTTTTTTCAGTAATGGGTCGTATATAAAACTGTTCATTTAGCCCACTTACCATTAAGCGCCCCCTGAAGAAGGTACACGTGCCGAAACGCGCGTCGGGGTGATCTGACGTCCCCTGGGCTGGACCGGACTCTTCATAGCAGGTGATATGTTTACTTCAGTGCTTCTTCCCTATTTATAGCCACGGTACTGCTGGATATTCCCGGTTATACTAGGTTACAGACACTGTGACTATCTGATACCTTTTGTGTACTGATCCTGCGCTGTACTATATGCCCCTCTACCTGTACGGGCTGATTCCGGACCACCACTGGGGACGTTAGTTCCCGGGTGACTAGTTTCTTTCATGTTGCTTTAGGCATATTTTCCATCTACTGGTCTCACCATATACTGTTTGGTCTTCTATTTGTGTAATTTTACTGATTATTAATAAAAATTGGTTTTTATTGGATTATATGACTGCATTCTTTTTGCTCCTAGTTTACTTTGTCAGGATAGTAGGCCTATTGTCTGAATATACGGGTTCTACCAAGGCCTGGTAGTCCTTACCCCTGAGGCCTATGGCTGCCCGACACCATATTAACATCTCACTCCTGGGGGGTATCGCGATGGGGTTTGAATCACTCACAGTGACACGACCAATCTCACCACCAGTCAGCTCTACCTGCTGTCTCTGCATCAGAGCTCTGATTTCTTTTTGCAGGGCGCGTTGTTCGCTGTGGCCAGTGGTTTCTGCTACCTGTTGCAACAAAACAATAACTTCTGCAAGACAATTTTCTATAACATTAGTACCGATAGTCATCATGGGATTACATTCTCGGCGATCAATATCAACAATCACAATCCCTTGGGCTTTCAATTCCACCCGCCCCACCTTGATGGTGACCTCTTTATACCCCACTTGTGGCAACGGCTGACCATTACTGGCTATTATGGTGAAATCGTCATCGGGGCCACGAGTAATATCGGTGTCCTCCCAATACCGTTTATAAAGCACGTAAGGCATAGTTGTCACCTGAGAACCGGTGTCCAGCAAAGCGTTCATGGGGATACCGTCAACCACTACAGGAAGAACTGGTCGCCCTCCAATGTATTTGGCTCTCCAATGCTGCGGGCCTGACCGTCCTACTCCTGGGGGTTGGCCCTTTGCCCCAGGGGTTGCTCGTTTAAAGGACAGTACCTTGCAAGGTGGCCCACCTGATGACAGCGGCGGCAGATGGGTCGTCCGTCCCGATGGAAGCGATCGTCGTCCTGGCCTCTGGTCGGCGGAGTCCTCCTCTGTCGCATCCAAGGGACATCCTCTGGTCTGGAGGCCAGCTGGATCTTCTCCTTGGGGGCCTCCTGTAGGGACTGCATCGTCCGGGCCAGGGCAGCAACGCTCTTGGTCAGCTCCTGCATCTGGAGGCGGAGTCCTGCAGGGGAGTCGTCCTCTAGGCTCTGGGCATCTGTTATGATCTGGTGAACTTGGAGCCGCATGAAACTTTCTCTGGAGTCGGTGGAACCTGTACTGACCGCAATCCTGAACTAACACTGCAACTAGAAGTAGCCGTGGGGTGTGCCTAACACTCCCTAGACACCTCGACACAGCCGGAGGACTAAATACCCCTGTAGATGGAAATGGGAATGCTATCTTGCCTCAGAGCAGACCCCCAAAGGATAGGCAGCCCCCCACGAATAATGACTGTGAGTAGGAGAAGAATAGACACACGCAGGTAGAAAACAGGATTTAGCAAAAGAGGCCACTCTAGCTAAGTAGGAAAGGATAGGACAGATAACTAGGCGGTCAGTATTAAAACTCTTCCAAAAATATCCACAGCAGATAATACAAAAAGTTCCACAATCTAACTAAAGACATGGAATGTATATCTGCCACTCCAGAGAATCCAGCAAGACTGAGAAAATACTAACACAATCTAAGCTGGACAAGAAAACACAAAGAATAGCACTGAATTGTGAAGCACACAACATGTGTGCCACAGGGAAAAAGAACCAGACACTTATCTTTGCTGATTTGACAGAAAGGCAGGAGGAACCAGGCAGAGGTCCTACACCTCCCAACAACAATTGACAACTGGCAAGGACTAATGAATCCTGCACGCCTAAATACCCCAGTCAGATCTGCAATCAGCAGATACACCTGACCAGGACTGCAACTCAGGGGCAACTGCATTACCACCTACAACCACTGGAGGGAGCCCAAAAGCAGAATTCACAACAGGCATCGGCCTCGGTGGCGACTGGGGCATCCGACGCCACCTCTTGGTGGTACGTGAGAGCGGGACGCCTGGGAGGCGCTGCACGGCTGGGCTGTCGCTCCTGCAACGCCTGGATTGCTTTATCCTTGAATTGCGCAAAAGTCAAGTCTGGATTTTGCATGGCCAGGAAGTGCAATTGGCCCCATTGGTGACTGCACAGGAGCCCCTCAATGAACCGCTCCTTCAGGAGTTTATCCTCATCCTGCATGCTGTCGGGGTCACTCTGCTTAATGGCCCGCAGCGCCTCCTGGAGATTAAGGGCATAGTCCCGTAAGCTATCCTGCGGTCTCTGTTTGCATCCATAGAAAGTCAGTTTAATTTCTGTAGCAGTTCGGGTATCGAAGGTGGCTTTAAGCTTTGCAAAAACCTGCTGTGCAGTTCCCTTATCCGCGGCGGGCCAGGACTTCACTTCTCTCAGAGCCGCCCCGAAGAGTTGGCCGATTATCATATGAACCTTCTGAGGCTCCGTCAGGGGATAGAACTCGAGCAGGCTGCAGATCCCTTCTTTAAAATCAGTTAATGTGTGCGACTCCCCGGAGTATCGTGGGAGCCAGGCCGCTCCGGGCAGGTACGGCATAGAGAAGGGCATTATGGCCTTTGTGGTAGCGGCAGTGTCCGACTGGCTGATGGGGACAGTGGCTCTGCGGCCACCGGTGGTGGTATTAGGGCCGCGGCTGCGTCCGCTACGGGGACCAGAGTTGCCTCTGCGTCCACGGCTGCGACCGCCACCTCCGCTCCCCCTGACTCAGACATGGCTGTCCCTTCCTCCCAGTAACCTGCTGGAGGTCAGAGTTCCTCTTCCGGGGTTGGCACTTTACCGCGCTTTCTCGTTCCGCGCTTCTTTTTGACCAGTTCCGCCCACGAAGCTAAGGCTCCTCCCTCCGTGCGCGGCAATGGCGAATTGTGGCGGGAACTCTTGGCGGCAATAACAATGCAAAGTCTTTGCAATAAGTCACAGTCCAAGCACAATAAATCACAGTTCCAAGGCACACATGACCTGTTTCTTCAGGCTTAAGTAGATCCTGTTCGTGACGCCAAGTTGGAGCGCCCCCCACTGCCACAGGGCCGAGGGGTACCCGGTACCGGGCCTCTGAGTCTCTGCTCTGGGGTTGTCACGGTGGCTAGACCTGGTCCGTGACCCTGCTGAGGGGCGTCCAATGAAGGGTGTGGATGGTGATGATGTTGTGGTGGTGTGGTGCAGGTCGCAGTAAATAACGAGGACACCAGGTTGCAGTCTCTTTACCTCTTTACTGAAGGCTTCGAGATAGTCAATCCAGAACACTGTTAACAGGGCTGTCTGAGACCGGCCGGTCCAAAGGCACATTAGGAGTTCCCTTGACAGGTGAGAATCAGCGTCTACCTGCTAGTGCCTATGTGTTGTAGTCCTTCCCTGCTGAGCACCCCGGGATAGTCCTCACAACTTATTCTGTCTGCCTCTGATGTTCGTTCTCTCTCTGTCCCCCAGATGATATGGTTAGGACGCACCCGTATGACGGGGTAGGCCTGGAGTTCTTCCGGGACTCTAGAGTCGCCCCTCTCCCACAGCTGCCTCCGTTGTCTGCTTAGGTGTTTAAGTGAGACAGCCAACCTATAATTGGCTGTCCTGCCGTGGTTTGAAGTAATGCTTATAGTTAGTGTTGAGCATTCCAATACCGCAAGTATCGGGTATCGGCCGATACTTGCG